>NC_059200.1:12598422-12735922 GCF_020615455.1 Coregonus clupeaformis | reverse complement strand
CTACGGAATCACCATGTGGGAAGTGATGTCATATGGAGAGAGACCCTACTGGGAGATGAGTAACCAGGATGTAAGTCTTCTTTTTCTTCTTCTTCTTCTTCTTCTTCTTCTTCTTCTTCTTCTTCTTCTTCTTCTTCTTCTTCTTCTTCTTCTTCTTCTTCTTCTTCTTCTTCTTCTTCTTCTTCTTCTTCTTCTTCTTCTTCTTCTTCTTCTTCTTCTTCTTCTCAATGTTAGGATTTATTGAGCTGGTGTATGGTTGCTGTAGACAGTGGTGTAAAGTACTTAAGTAAAACTACTTTAAAGTACTACTTAAGTAGTTTTTTGGGGTATCTGTACTTTACTTTACTATTTAAATTTTGGACAACTTGTACTTTTACTTCACTACATTCCTAAAGAAAATAATGTACTTTTTACTCCATACATTTTCCCTGACACCCAAAACTACTCGTTACATTTTGAATGATTAGCAGGACAGGAAAATTGGTCCAATTCACACACTTATCAAGAGGACATCCCTGGTCATCCCTACTGTCTCTGATCTGGACTCACTAAACACAAATGCTTCATTTATAAATGATATCTGTGTGTTGGAGCGTGCCCCTGGCTATCAGTAAATTAAAACAACAAGAACATTGTGCCGTCTGGTTTGCTTAATATAAGGAATGTGAAATGATTTACAGTGGGGGAAAAAAAGTATTTAGTCAGCCACCAATTGTGCAAGTTCTCCCACTTAAAAAGATGAGAGAGGCCTGTAATTTTCATCATAGGTACACGTCAACTATGACAGACAAATGAGGAAAAAAATTCCAGAAAATCACATTGTAGGGATTTTTTATGAATTTATTTGCAAATTATGGTGGAAAATAAGTATTTGGTCAATAACAAAAGTTTCTCAATACTTTGTTATATACCCTTTGTTGGCAATGACACAGGTCAAACGTTTTCTGTAAGTCTTCACAAGGTTTTCACACACTGTTGCTGGTATTTTGGCACATTCCTCCATGCAGATCTCCTCTAGAGCAGTGATGTTTTGGGGCTGTCGCTGGGCAACACAGACTTTCAACTCCCTCCAAAGATTTTCTATGGGGTTGAGATCTGGAGACTGGCTAGGCCACTCCAGGACCTTGAAATGCTTCTTATGAAACCACTCCTTCGTTGCCCGGGCGGTGTGTTTGGGATCATTGTCATGCTGAAAGACCCAGCCACGTTTCATCTTCAATGCCCTTGCTGATGGAAGGAGGTTTTCACTCAAACTCTCACGATACATGGCCCCATTCATTCTTTCCTTTACCCGGATCAGTCGTCCTGGTCCCTTTGCAGAAAAACAGCCCCAAAGCATGATGTTTCCACCCCCATGCTTCACAGTAGGTATGGTGTTCTTTGGATGCAACTCAGCATTCTTTGTCCTCCAAACACGACGAGTTGAGTTTTTACCAAAAAGTTCTATTTTGGTTTCATCTGACCATATGACATTCTCCCCAATCCTCTTCTGGATCATCCAAATGCACTCTAGCAAACTTCAGATGGGCCTGGACATGTACTGGCTTAAGCAGGGGGACACGTCTGGCACTGCAGGATTTGAGTCCCTGGCGGCGTAGTGTGTTACTGATGGTAGGCTTTGTTACTTTGGTCCCAGCTCTCTGCAGGTCATTCACTAGGTCCCCCTGTGTGGTTCTGGGATTTTGCTCACCGTTCTTGTGATCATTTTGACCCCACGGGTGAGATCTTGCGTGGAGCCCCAGATTTAGCGAGATTATCAGTGGTCTTGTATGTCTTCCATTTCCTAATAATTGCTCCCACAGTTGATTTCTTCAAACCAAGCTGCTTACCTATTGCAGATTCAGTCTTCCCAGCCTGGTGCAGGTCTACAATTTTGTTTCTGGTGTCCTTTGACAGCTCTTTGGTCTTGGCCATAGTGGAGTTTGGAGTGTGACTGTTTGAGGTTGTGGACAGGTGTCTTTTATACTGATAACAAGTTCAAACAGGTGCCATTAATACAGGTAACGAGTGGAGGACAGAGGAGCCTCTTAAAGAAGAAGTTACAGGTCTGTGAGAGCCAGAAATCTTGCTTGTTTGTAGGTGACCAAATACTTATTTTCCACCATAATTTGCAAATCAATTCATTAAAAATCCTACGATATGATTTTCTGGATTTTTTTTCCTCATTTTGTCTGTCATAGTTGACGTGTACCTATGATGAAAATTACAGGCCTCTCTCATCTTTTTAAGTGGGAGAACTTGCACAATTGGTGGCTGACTAAATTATTTTTTTCCCCCACTGTATACTTTTACTTTTGATACTTAATTATATTTTAGCAATTACATTTACTTTTGATACTTAAGTATATTTAAAACCAAATACTTTTAAACTTTAACTCAAGTAGTATTTTACTGGGTGACTTTTACATGAGTCATTTTCTATTAAGGTATCTTTACTTTTACTCAAGTATGACAATTGGGTACTTTTTCTACCACTGGCTGTAGATCATTAGAACAAAGATTCTATCCATATTGTCAATGTATTCCTTTGTAATGTCACAGACTACAAGCTACTTTACTTAGCAGAGATGTGTTCCACATTGTTAATGTCTTCCTTTGCAGTCACTAGACTGTAAGATCCAGAGACCAGAGAATATATCCGTCAATTATATTACAGGGCCACTGACTGTTACTGACTGTTACTGTTACTGACTGTTACTGACTGTTACTGACTGTTACTGACTGTTACTGACTGTTACTGACTGTTACTGACTGTTACTGACTGTTACTGACTGTTACTGACTGTTACTGACTGTTACTGACTGTTACTGACTGTTACTGTTACTGACTGTTACTGTTACTGACTGTTACTGACTGTTACTGACTGTTACTGACTGTTACTGACTGTTACTGACTGTTACTGTTACTGACTGTTACTGACTGTTACTGTTACTGACTGTTACTGACTGTTACTGACTGTTACTGACTGTTACTGTTACTGACAGTTACTGACTGTTACTGACTGTTACTGTTACTGACTGTTACTGACTGTTACTGACTGTTACTGACTGTTACTGACTGTTACTGACTGTTACTGACTGTTACTGTTACTGACTGTTATCCAACAAATTGAGGTGAAATGTGTAATATCTTAGTAGCCAGGAGGGGAATGGCTGAGAGAGGAGATGTAGACATATTAATAGAAGAGGAGAAGAGAACAGAAGTGGTATTGAATGTGCCTGATGGCGGAGAGAGATACAGAAAGAGGAGGGGGAGAGAGACTGGAAAGAGTGAGAGGAGGAGAGAGTGTTGGGATAGAGAGGGAGTAAATAGAGAGTGTGAGAAAGAGCTAGAAGGGATGTAGATATGTCAGATATAGGGAAAGAAAGAGGAAGAGAGCAGAGAGGGAGAAAGAGGGTCTGTAGAGAAACACCTAGAATACTGGAGACACGTCACATGACTGTCCCTGAGAAACAGAGTTCTGACTCAGGCCGGCACACACACAAACATACATAAACGATTTAGTATTTATTGAAGATTAAATTACCCTCAAATAACCCACAAATCTACCAGGGATTTTACACAGCTTTTAGTGCCAAGGTACAGGGCTTAGTATTGACAAGTAGGGTGCCAGAGGGGAGAGGTGCCAGAGAGGAGGAGAGGAGGAGAGAAGGAGAGGAGGAGAGGAGGAGAGGTACCAGAGAGGAGGAGAGGAGGAGAGGAGGAGAGGAGGAGAGGTGCCAGAGAGGAGGAGAGGAGGAGAGGAGGAGAGGAGGAGAGGTGCCAGAGAGGAGGAGAGGAGGAGAGGTGCCAGAGAGGAGGAGAGGTGCCAGAGAGGAGGAGAGGAGGAGAGGGGAGGAGAGGTACCAGAGAGGAGGAGAGGAGGAGAGGTACCAGAGAGGAGGAGAGGAGGAGAGGTGCCAGAGAGGAGGAGAGGAGGAGAGGTACCAGAGAGGAGGAGAGGAGGAGAGGTGCCAGAGAGGGAGGAGAGGGAGGAGAGGTACCAGAGAGGAGGAGAGGAGGAGAGGAGGAGAGGTACCAGAGAGGAGGAGAGGAGGAGAGGAGGAGAGGAGGAGAGGTACCAGAGAGGAGGAGAGGAGGAGAGGAGGAGAGGTGCCAGAGAGGAGGAGAGGAGGAGAGGTACCCAGAGAGGAGGAGAGGAGGAGAGGTACCAGAGAGGAGGAGAGGTACCAGAGAGGAGGAGAGGAGGAGAGGTACCAGAGAGGAGGAGAGGTACCAGAGAGGAGGAGAGGAGGAGAGGTACCAGAGAGGAGGAGAGGAGGAGGAGAGGAGGAGAGGAGGAGAGGTACCAGAGAGGAGGAGAGGAGGAGAGGTGCCAGAGAGGAGGAGAGGAGGAGAGGTACCAGAGAGGAGGAGAGGAGAGGAGAGGTACCAGAGAGGAGGAGAGAAGGAGAGGAGGAGAGGAGGAGAGGTACCAGAGAGGAGGAGAGGAGGAGAGGTGCCAGAGAGGAGGAGAGGAGGAGAGGTACCAGAGAGGAGGAGAGAAGAGAGGAGGAGAGGAGGAGAGGTACCAGAGAGGAGGAGAGGAGGAGAGGTACCAGAGAGGAGGAGAGGAGGAGAGGAGGAGAGGAGGAGAGGTGCCAGAGAGGAGGAGAGGAGGAGAGGAGGAGAGGAGGAGAGGAGGAGAGGTGCCAGAGAGGAGGAGAGGAGGAGAGGTGCCAGAGAGGAGGAGAGGTGCCAGAGAGGAGGAGAGGAGGAGAGGAGGAGAGGTACCAGAGAGGAGGAGAGGAGGAGAGGTACCAGAGAGGAGGAGAGGAGGAGAGGTGCCAGAGAGGAGGAGAGGAGGAGAGGTACCAGAGAGGAGGAGAGGAGGAGAGGTGCCGAGAGAGGAGGAGAGGAGGAGAGGTACCAGAGAGGAGGAGAGGAGGAGAGGAGGAGAGGTACCAGAGAGGAGGAGAGGAGGAGAGGAGGAGAGGTACCAGAGAGGAGGAGAGGAGGAGAGGTGCCAGAGAGGAGGAGAGGAGGAGAGGTACCAGAGAGGAGGAGAGGAGGAGAGGTACCAGAGAGGAGGAGAGGTACCAGAGAGGAGGAGAGGAGGAGAGGTACCAGAGAGGAGGAGAGGTACCAGAGAGGAGGAGAGGAGGAGAGGTACCAGAGAGGAGGAGAGGAGGAGGAGAGGAGGAGAGGAGGAGAGGTACCAGAGAGGAGGAGAGGAGGAGAGGTGCCAGAGAGGAGGAGAGGAGGAGAGGTACCAGAGAGGAGGAGAGGAGGAGAGGTACCAGAGAGGAGGAGAGGAGGAGAGGTACCAGAGAGGAGGAGAGGTACCAGAGAGGAGGAGAGGAGGAGAGGAGGAGAGGAGGAGAGGTACCAGAGAGGAGGAGAGGAGGAGAGGAGGAGAGGTACCAGAGAGGAGGAGAGGAGGAGAGGAGGAGAGGTACCAGAGAGGAGGAGAGGAGGAGAGGAGGAGAGGAGGAGAGGTACCAGAGAGAGGAGAGGAGGAGAGGAGGAGAGGAGGAGAGGTACCAGAGAGGGTCCCTCAAGGAGATGCAGCTCTCAGTCATGTTTATCTCACAGAGGATGCCACTATTCTTCATTCCCCTCTCCCTCCTGCTCCTCCTCCTCCTCCTCCTCCTCCTCCTCCTCTGACAGCTCTATCCATCCCAGCCTCAGATCACTCTTTCTGCTCCATTATTCATCTGTCTGAGCTGCTGCCTGTCAGTCTATCGGTCTGAGGGAACAGAAGTTTTTTGATGTTTTATTTAACGCCTTCATGAGAATTTCCTCTGATCTCCGCTAGACTCTCTCTCTCTCTCTCTCTCTCTCTCTCTCTAACTCTCTCTCTCTAACTCTCTCTCTCTCTAACTCTCTCTCTCTCTCTCTCTCTCTCTCTCTTCTCTCTCTCTCTCTCTAACTCTCTCTAACTCTCTCTCTCTCTAACTCTCTCCCCTCTCTCTCTCTCTAACTCTCTCTCTCTCTCTCTCTCTCTAACTCTCTCTCTCTCTCTCTCTCTCTCTCTCTAACTCTCTCTCTCTCTCTCTCTCTCTCTCTCTCTCTCTCTCTCTCTCTCTCTCTCTCTCTCGCTCAATTCAATTCAATTTCAATTTCAATTTCAATTTAAGGGTTTTATTGGCATGGGAAACGTGTGTTAACATCGCCAAAGCAAGTGAAGTAGATAGCAGGATCTCCCGAGTGGCGCAGCCGTCTCCCTGGCCCTATGGACTGTCCTGTAGCCCTGTACCACCTGACCTCTGACCCCTCTCCCTCCAGGTTATTAAGGCAGTAGAGGAGAGCTACCGTCTCCCTGGCCCTATGGACTGTCCTGTAGCCCTGTACCACCTGACCTCTGACCCCTCTCCCTCCAGGTTATTAAGGCATTAGAGGAGAGCTACCGTCTCCCTGGCCCTATGGACTGTCCTGTAGCCCTGTACCACCTGACCTCTGACCCCTCTCCCTCCAGGTTATTAAGGCATTAGAGGAGAGCTACGTCTCCCCTGGCCCTATGGACTGTCCTGTAGCCCTGTACCACCTGACCTCTGACCCCTCTCCCTCCAGGTTATTAAGGCATTAGAGGAGAGCTACCGTCTCCCTGGCCCTATGGACTGTCCTGTAGCCCTGTACCACCTGACCTCTGACCCCTCTCCCTCCAGGTTATTAAGGCAGTAGAGGAGAGCTACCGTCTCCCTGGCCCTATGGACTGTCCTGTAGCCCTGTACCACCTGACCTCTGACCCCTCTCCCTCCAGGTTATTAAGGCATTAGAGGAGAGCTACCGTCTCCCTGGCCCTATGGACTGTCCTGTAGCCCTGTACCACCTGACCTCTGACCCCTCTCCCTCCAGGTTATTAAGGCATTAGAGGAGAGCTACCGTCTCCCTGGCCCTATGGACTGTCCTGTAGCCCTGTACCACCTGACCTCTGACCCCTCTCCCTCCAGGTTATTAAGGCATTAGAGGAGAGCTACCGTCTCCCTGGCCCTATGGACTGTCCTGTAGCCCTGTACCACCTGACCTCTGACCCCTCTCCCTCCAGGTTATTAAGGCATTAGAGGAGAGCTACCGTCTCCCTGGCCCTATGGACTGTCCTGTAGCCCTGTACCACCTGACCTCTGACCCCTCTCCCTCCAGGTTATTAAGGCATTAGAGGAGAGCTACCGTCTCCCTGGCCCTATGGACTGTCCTGTAGCCCTGTACCACCTGACCTCTGACCCCTCTCCCTCCAGGTTATTAAGGCATTAGAGGAGAGCTACCGTCTCCCTGGCCCTATGGACTGTCCTGTAGCCCTGTACCACCTGACCTCTGACCCCTCTCCCTCCAGGTTATTAAGGCATTAGAGGAGAGCTACCGTCTCCCCTGGCCCTATGGACTGTCCTGTAGCCCTGTACCACCTGACCTCTGACCCCCTCTCCCTCCAGGTTATTAAGGCATTAGAGGAGAGCTACCGTCTCCCTGGCCCTATGGACTGTCCTGTAGCCCTGTACCACCTGACCTCTGACCCCTCTCCCTCCAGGTTATTAAGGCATTAGAGGAGAGCTACCGTCTCCCTGGCCCTATGGACTGTCCTGTAGCCCTGTACCACCTGACCTCTGACCCCTCTCCCTCCAGGTTATTAAGGCATTAGAGGAGAGCTACCGTCTCCCTGGCCCTATGGACTGTCCTGTAGCCCTGTACCACCTGACCTCTGACCCCTCTCCCTCCAGGTTATTAAGGCATTAGAGGAGAGCTACCGTCTCCCTGGCCCTATGGACTGTCCTGTAGCCCTGTACCACCTGACCTCTGACCCCTCTCCCTCCAGGTTATTAAGGCATTAGAGGAGAGCTACCGTCTCCCTGGCCCTATGGACTGTCCTGTAGCCCTGTACCACCTGACCTCTGACCCCTCTCCCTCCAGGTTATTAAGGCATTAGAGGAGAGCTACCGTCTCCCTGGCCCTATGGACTGTCCTGTAGCCCTGTACCACCTGACCTCTGACCCCCTCTCCCTCCAGGTTATTAAGGCATTAGAGGAGAGCTACCGTCTCCCTGGCCCTATGGACTGTCCTGTAGCCCTGTACCACCTGACCTCTGACCCCTCTCCCTCCAGGTTATTAAGGCATTAGAGGAGAGCTACCGTCTCCCTGGCCCTATGGACTGTCCTGTAGCCCTGTACCACCTGACCTCTGACCCCTCTCCCTCCAGGTTATTAAGGCATTAGAGGAGAGCTACCGTCTCCCTGGCCCTATGGACTGTCCTGTAGCCCTGTACCACCTGACCTCTGACCCCTCTCCCTCCAGGTTATTAAGGCATTAGAGGAGAGCTACCGTCTCCCTGGCCCTATGGACTGTCCTGTAGCCCTGTACCACCTGACCTCTGACCCCTCTCCCTCCAGGTTATTAAGGCATTAGAGGAGAGCTACCGTCTCCCTGGCCCTATGGACTGTCCTGTAGCCCTGTACCACCTGACCTCTGACCCCTCTCCCTCCAGGTTATTAAGGCATTAGAGGAGAGCTACCGTCTCCCTGGCCCTATGGACTGTCCTGTAGCCCTGTACCACCTGACCTCTGACCCTCTCTCCTCCAGGTTATTAAGGCATTAGAGGAGAGCACCGTCTCCCCTGGCCCTATGGACTGTCCTGTAGCCCTGTACCACCTGACCTCTGACCCCTCTCCCTCCAGGTTATTAAGGCATTAGAGGAGAGCTACCGTCTCCCTGGCCCTATGGACTGTCCTGTAGCCCTGTACCACCTGACCTCTGACCCCTCTCCCTCCAGGTTATTAAGGCATTAGAGGAGAGCTACCGTCTCCCTGGCCCTATGGACTGTCCTGTAGCCCTGTACCACCTGACCTCTGACCCCTCTCCCTCCAGGTTATTAAGGCATTAGAGGAGAGCTACCGTCTCCCTGGCCCTATGGACTGTCCTGTAGCCCTGTACCACCTGACCTCTGACCCCTCTCCCTCCAGGTTATTAAGGCATTAGAGGAGAGCTACCGTCTCCCTGGCCCTATGGACTGTCCTGTAGCCCTGTACCACCTGACCTCTGACCCCTCTCCCTCCAGGTTATTAAGGCATTAGAGGAGAGCTACCGTCTCCCTGGCCCTATGGACTGTCCTGTAGCCCTGTACCACCTGGACCTCTGACCCCTCTCCCTCCAGGTTATTAAGGCATTAGAGGAGAGCTACCGTCTCCCTGGCCCTATGGACTGTCCTGTAGCCCTGTACCACCTGACCTCTGACACCTCTCCCTCCAGGTTATTAAGGCATTAGAGGAGAGCTACCGTCTCCCTGGCCCTATGGACTGTCCTGTAGCCCTGTACCACTTGATGATGGCCTGCTGGCAGAAGGACAGAAACAGCAGACCCAAGTTTGAGGAGATTGTCTCTCTGCTAGACAAACTGATTCGCAACCCCAGCAGGCTCAAAGCCCTGGTCAACTCATCACACAGGTCAGGAGGATCACTGTTTATGTATGGATTTGCACACACACACACACACACACACACACACACACACACACACACACACACACACACACACACACACACACACACACACACACACACACACACGCACACGCCCACGCCCACGCACGCACGCACGCACGCACGCACGCACGCACGCACGCACGCACGCACGCCGCACGCACGCACGCACGCACGCACGCACGCACACACCACACACACACACACACACACACACACACACGCACACACACACACACACACACACACACACACACACACACACACACACACACACACACACACTCCTGTCCCTACTTTGAGCTGACAGAACTATCTCCGTCACACGCACACACACACACACACACACACACACACACACACACACACACACACACACACACACACACACACACACACACACACACACACACACACAATCTCCTGTCCCGTGGTTAGACTTTGAGCTGAGCAGAAGTGGCAGCAGACAAATGAATCCCAATTCTAAGAACGGCACGCAGAGAATGATGTTGTCCTCATGGTTTTCAGACAGTCAATATGAACACTGTGGCTCTTCATTCTATCACCGGGACTGCATGTATTCTACATGGAAGAAGCATGCTGCATCTTAGGAACTGCGTTACATAATTGCATGTGCTGTTAAATAAGACATTGGTTGGTTGGAGCTTGGCTCAGTGGTTACATTACGTTGTTTCCTAGCCTGGGAATCATTAGCACCATACAGTGAGGGAAAAAAGTATTTGATCCCCTGCTGATTTTGTACGTTTGCCCACTGACAAAGAAATGATCCGTCTACAATTTTAATGGTAGGTTTATTTGAACAGTGAGAAACAGAATAACAACAAAAAAATCCAGAAAAACGCATGTCAAAAATGTTATAAATTGATTTGCATTTTAATGAGGGAAATAAGTATTTGACCACCTCTCAATCAGAAAGATTTCTGGCTCCCAGGTGTCTTTTATACAGGTAACGAGCTGAGATTAGGAGCACACTCTCTTAAAGGGAGTGCTCCTAATCTCAGCTTGTTACCTGTATAAAAGACACCTGTCCACAGAAGCAATCAATCAATCAGATTCCAAACTCTCCACCATGGCCAAGACCAAAGAGCTCTCCAAGGATGTCAGGGACAAGATTGTAGACCTACACAAGGCTGGAATGGGCTACAAGACCATCGCCAAGCAGCTTGATGAGAAGGTGACAACAGTTGGTGCGATTATTCGCAATTGGAAGAAACACAAAAGAACTGTCAATCGGCCTGGGGCTCCATGCAAGATCTCACCTCGTGGAGTTGCAATGATCATGAGAATGGAGAGGAATCAGCCCAGAACTACACAGGAGGATCTTGTCAATGATCTCAAGGCAGCTGGGACCATAGTCACCAAGAAAACAATTGGTAACACACTACGCCGTGAAGGACTGAAATCCTGCAGCGCCCGCAAGGTCCCCCTGCTCAAGAAAGCACATATACAGGCCGTCTGCAGTTTGCCAATGAACATCTGAATGATTCAGACGAGAACTGGGTGAAAGTATTGTGGTCAGATGAGACCAAAATGGAGCTCTTTGGCATCAACTCAACTCGCCGTGTTTGGAGGAGGAGGAATGCTGCCTATGACCCCAAGAACACCATCCCCACCGTCAAACATGGAGGTGAAAACATTATGCTTTGGGGTGTTTTTTCTGCTAAGGGGACAGGACAACTTCACCGCATCAAAGGGACGATGGACGGGGCCATGTACCGTCAAATCTTGGGTGAGAACCTCCTTCCCTCAGCCAGGGCATTGAAAATGGGTTGTGGATGGGTATTCCAGCATGACAAGGACCCAAAACACATGGCCAAGGCAACAAAGGAGTGGCTCAAGAAGAAGCACATGAAGGTCCTGGAGTGGCCTAGCCAGTCTCCAGACCTTAATCCCATAGACAATCTGTGGAGGGAGCTGAAGGTTCGAATTGCCAAATATCAGCCTCGAAACCTTAATGACTTGGAGAAGATCTGCAAAGAGGAGTGGGACAAAAATCCCTCCTGAGATGTGTGCAAACCTGGTGGCCAACTACAAGAAACATCTGACCTCTAATTGCCAACAAGGGTTTTGCCACCAAGTACTTTTTCATGTTTTGCAGAGGGGTCAAATACTTATTTCCCTCATTAAAATGCAAATCAATTTATAACATTTTTGACATGCATTCTTGTGGATTTTTTTGTTGTTATTCTGTCTCTCACTGTTCAAATAAGCCTACCATTAAAATTATAGACTGATCATTTCTTTGTCAGTGGGCAAACGTACAAAATCAGCAGGGGATCAAATACTTGTTTCCCTCACTGTTTATGTTTTCTGCTTGAGAATAATGTTATATGACCATTTAAATAGAACAGTGTAATTCCATTTCAGCAGCAGCTGTAATTGTGGTAACCAATTAGAGGCCTCATAATTGAATATGCAGTGTGATCCCACAGCAGATGACACATATTACACCTCACATTTCAGACTGCACATTTCAGACTGCACATTTCAGACTGCACATTTCAGACTGCACATTTCAGATTTACACATTTCAGACTGCACATTTCAGACCGCACATTTCAGACTGCACATTTCAGATTTACACATTTCAGACTGCACATTTCAGACTGCACATTTCAGACTACAGATTTCAGATTTACACATTTCAGACTTCACATTTCAGACTACAGATTTCAGACTACAGATTTCAGACTACAGATTTCATAACAGAATAAATATTTGATAGCAGACTCTATATGTACGCTGCGTTTAACAATATTGAATCCTCGGATATCACCAGGGTCAGTTGGGGTGTTCCTCAAGGTTCAACTACTGTTCTCCCCTCTGCTCCCCAGAATGTACGGGGCACTGACATGATGTGTGCTTCTCCCCTCCCCTCTCTCAGGGTTTCTAATCTAGTGGACCCGGCGACCAGTCTGTCTGCATCAGTAGGCCCGACGGAGACCAGTCTGTCTGCATCAGTAGGCCTGACGGAGACCAGTCTGTCTGCATCAGTAGGCCCGACGGAGACCAGTCTGTCTGCATCAGTGGGCCTGACGGAGACCAGTCTGTCTGCATCAGTAGGCCCGACGGAGGGCAGTGTGTACCAGTCTGTAGACGAGTGGCTGGAGGGGATCAAGATGGGTCGCTACTCGGAGCTCTTCATGGAAAGTGGATACATCTCAGTGGAAGTGGTGTCTCACATGACCCTGGAGTAAGTCTCCCAGAAACACTAGATCGTCTCCTTCCTCCTGTTTAACCTCTGATAAGGTGGAGGCCGTGTCCCAAATGGCATCCTATATCCTGTGGGCCTTGGGCAAAAGTAGTGCACTGTATAGGGAATAGGGTGCCATTCTCTGGTCTAAAGTAGTGCACTATATAGGGAATATGGTGCCATTCTCTGGTCTAAAGTAGTGCACTATATAGGGAATAGGGTGTCACAGGGCCCTGGGCAAAAGTAGTGCACTGTATAGGGAATAGGGTGCCATTCTCTGGTCTAAAGTAGTGCACTGTATAGGGAATAGGGTGTCATAGGGCCCTGGGCAAAAGTAGTGCACTGTATATGGAATAGTGTGCCCTTTGGGACACGCCCATCTCCTTCCTGTGCTAAGGTGTATAATGTCATCTCTACTCAGCAAAAGTTGCTAAGGTTACAGAAAACACATTTTCTTCTGTCTTGGGAAGTAACGGCCTGCAACAGAGTTTGCAGAGCGAAGCACTGTAGATTCTACTGTGTCAGACGGAAGATGGTGTGTGCTGAGGGAGAACAGATTTTCCGTATGGGGGGTAGAATGGAGGAGGTCACACTAAGGCCTGCTAAGGGTTGCCAAGTTCTGGTAACTTTCCCCAAATTCCCAGGTAAAGTTCTGGTAACTTTCCCCAAATTCCCAGGTAAAGTTCTGGTAACTTTCCCCAAATTCCCAGGTTTTCCAGAAATTCCGGTTGGAAATGGGAGGGAACAAGCAGGGAATCCTTTAACCAGGATTTCTGGAAAATCTGGGAATTTGGGGAAAGTTACCGGTATTTGTCAACACTAGGCCTGCTACCCTGGACGGGTAACTTCTGCCGAACGCTCCCATTCATTTCAATGTAACCTGGACTTAAGCAACACGGCTCCGTGAGAGGCTCGTGCTGTTCAGTGTAAAATAACGTTGTGGTTCTGGTTTAAACATTTTGACTTGTGGCTAACGCCAAGAACACTTGATAAAGTGGCTTTGTTCAAGCCGGCCAGTGTAGCAGCTAAAAACTATTTTCCCTACAACCCAGTGAATATATGACTAAAGGTACTGAGGACTATGTTTCCCCTGCAGTGACCTGAGGACGGTTGGAGTGACCCTGGCTGGACATCAGAAGAAGATCATCAACAGCATCCAGGAGATGAGGGTTAGCCTGGTGAATGCTACTCTACCCATCTGACCTCTAACCCCTCACCCTATGGCCAGATGTACAGTATGGACACCATATCTGACCTTTGAACCTTTGGTCAGACGAGATGAACGCTACTGTACCCATCTGACCCTACAGGATGTTGGGTCTCGACATACAGACACTTCAGTACCGATCTGACCAATGATACAGGCCAGACGTATGAACTTTACAGTACCGATCTGACCAATGATACAGGCCAGACGTATGAACTTTACAGTACCGATCTGACCAATGATACAGGCCAGACGTATGAACTTTACAGTACCGATCTGACCAATGATACAGGCCAGACATATGAACTTTACAGTACCGATCTGACCAATGATACAGGCCAGACGTATAAACTTTACAGTACCGATCTGACCAATGATACAGGCCAGACGTATAAACTTTACAGTACTGATCTGACCAATGATACAGGCCAGACGTATGAACTTTACAGTACCGATCTGACCAATGATACAGGCCAGACGTATGAACTTTACAGTACCGATCTGACCAATGATACAGGCCAGATGTATGAACTTTACAGTACCGATCTGACCAATGATACAGGCCAGACGTATGAACTTTACAGTACCGATCTGACCAATGATACAGGCCAGACGTATAAACTTTACAGTACCGATCTGACCAATGATACAGGCCAGACGTATGAACTTTACAGTACCCGATCTGACCAATGATACAGGCCAGACGTATGAACTTTACAGTACCGATCTGACCAATGATACAGGCCAGACGTATGAACTTTACAGTACCGATCTGACCAATGATACAGGCCAGACGTATGAACTTTACAGTACTGATCTGACCCTACTCCCAACAGGCAGACAGATAGTCATATGGATCTAGTGGCCTAGAACTTTCTATGAACATATGAACATGATGTATTTATTGACTGAAACAAACTGAAACACAACAGGACATGACTTTATGAACTGAGGAGCACTTGGTGTTGAGCAGTTGTGTCTGAACACCTCCTCTAAATGGGTGAAGTGAGAGGAGCAGATGGCCTCAACCAGGACTCTGTGTAGTACAGTACTCTCAGGGATGGAACTCACTGGCCAGCCGGGCTAGTGAATTATACAAGCCCGGGTAACATTCGGTTTGAAAATCCGAGCCATGAGATGTTTTAAAAGACAGCATTTTTTTGACTGGCTTGTTTGGCATATTTTCTCCTAGTCCAGTCTGAGGAGCACTAGCTGATTACTCTTCCTGGATGGGACTCAGACATGGGAACCCAGTCTGAATGTATAGCACTTCAGAACCCCCAGCAGATACACACGGTCTATTACCTCTAGACATCCAACCTACATTACTTCAACATCATCTACAGTAATACATAATAACTTTCAGCACTTTTTACAGAACCCACAGATATCCCACAGAACCCACAGATGTCCTACAGAACCCACAGATATCCTACAGAACCCACAGATATCCTACAGAACCCACAGATATCCTACAGAACCCACAGATATCCTACATAACCCACAGATATCCTACATAACCCACAGATGTCCTACAGAACCCACAGATATCCTACAGAACCCACAGATGTCCTACTGATCCCACAGATGTCCTACAGAACCCACAGATGTCCTACTGATACCACAGATATCCTACAGAACTCACAGATGTCCTACAGAACCCACAGATATCCTACAGAACCCACAGATGTCCTATAGAACCCACATATGTCCTACATAACCCACATATGTCCTATAGAACCCACAGATGTCCTACATAACCCACATATGTCCTATAGAACCCACAGATATCCTACAGAACCCACATATGTCCTACAGAACCCACAGATGTCCTACTGATCCCACAGATGTCCTACAGAACCCACATATGTCCTATAGACATCCTGCAGTATCTACAAACATCCTTAAGAACTTTCAGACAAACGACGGAACCTGCAGCACTCCAACAGAACAACTACTGTTTCAACATAATCCACAGACATCCTACAGAATTGTACAGAACTTCCAGTATTCCATAGCTCCACATGCATCCTATAGAGAAATAGAACATGTTGCAGTCTATCAGAACCTTCAGACAACCGACAGAACCTCCAGGAACCTACCAGAACATCCATATTTCAAACAGAACCTTCAATGGAACCCTCAGCAATCTATAAGATTCTACAACATCTAACAGGACATTCTACTGATTGACTAATTGGTTATCTATGAGACTCTCCTCTGCACACCAAGCTTCATCACACCTCCTCCACTTCTCCGCTACCCTACAGAGACTGGACTGTGTTCATGCAGTAAGACTGGTTTCATACTAAATGTATTATTTTGGTGGGGAACTACTGAGTATTAAGAAGCAATATAGAGTTTTATCTTGGTATTAGGAATTTATTTGTAACTTGTATTCTATAAAAGCAATGTATTTGTGTAGTATTTCGTCATGACTACACAACCCTGGCCGTGACCTCACTCTCCGGGGGTGTCTCAGTGGGAGTGGGAAATGCAAAAAAACACATTTCCAATACACACATGGATATAATATAATACACACTGGTACATGTGTGAAAGAGGACAGATGTAAGCACCCACCTTCTTCTTCTTCTTCTCCTCCTCCTCCTCCTCCACCTTCTTCTTCTTCTTCTTCTTCTTCTTCTTCTTCTTCTTCTTCTTCTTCTTCTTCTTCTTCTTCTTCTTCTTCTTCTTCTTCTTCTTCTTCTTCTTCTTCTTCTTCTTCTTCTTCTTCTTCTTCTTCTTCTTCTTCTTCTTCTTCTTCTTCTTCTTCTTCTTCTTCTTCTTCTTCTTCTTCTTCTTCTTCTTCTTCTTCTTCTTCTTCTTCTTCTTCTTCTTCTTCTTCTTCTTCTTCTTCTTCTTCTTCTTCTTCTTCTTCTTCTTCTTCTTCTTCTTCTTCTTCATGTCGTAGGAGGTAATACATTATTATGAAGTAAGTCTCCAGTCAAAATAAAATCCACAACCATCAGTTGGTGCAACACTACCTGGCTTTAACATGTATATACTGTATAGGAAAACCATGGAGTTGTGTTTTCTCTCCATGTTCTTTAGGCTGGAGAACATTACATTACAGGGACTGGGTTAACTTGGAGAATATGTACACTCTTAGAGAACAGGGTTCCAAAAGGGTTCTTCGGCTCTCCCAAAAGAGAACCCTTTGAAAAACCCTTGTTGGTTCCAGGTAGAACTCTTTTGGGTTCCATGTAGAACCCTCTGTGTAAAAGGTCCTGCCTGGAACCAAAAGGGTTCTACCGGGAACCAAATAGGGTTCTTCAAAGGGTTTTCCTATGGGGACAGCCGAAGAACCGTTTTAGGTTCTAGAGAGCACCTTTTTTTTCTAAGAGTGTAGAGTATGATTTAACACATGCTTACATCACTTCTCAGTGCTTTATCAATTGAACTTTTTTACAGTCATGTTCACATAACTTCTGCTCTGAGATAGATAATTGATTAATGATCAATGATTACTCTACAGTGGCTTGTGAAAGTATTCACCCCCCTTGGGATTTTTCCTATTTTGTTGCCTTACAACCTGGAATTAAAATGGATATTTTGGGGGTTTGTATCATTTGATTTACACAACATGCCTACCACTTTGAAGATGCAAAATATTTTTTATTGTGAAACAAACAAGAAATAAGACAAAAAAACAGACATTCACCCCACCCCCCCAAAGTCAATACTTTGTAGAGCCACCTTTTGCAGCAATTACAGCTGCAAGTCTCTTGGGGTATGTCTCTATAAGCTTGGCACATCTAGCCACTGGGATGTTTGCCCATTCTTCAAGGCAAAACTGCTCCAGCTCCTTCAAGTTGGATGGGTTCCGCTGGTGTACAGCAATCTTTAAGTCATACCACAGATTCTCAATTGGATTGAGGTCTGGGCTTTGACTAGGCCATTCCAAGACATTTAAATGTTTCCCCTTAAACCACTTGAGTGTTGCTTTAGCAGTATGCTTAGGGTCATTGTCCTGCTGGAAGGTGAACCTCCGTCCCAGTCTCAAATCTCTGGAAAACTGAAACAGGTTTCCCTCAAGAATTTCCCTGTATTTAGCGCCATCCATTTTCCCAGTCTCTGCCGATGAAAAACCTCCCCAGAGCATGATGCTGCCACCACCATGCTTCACTGTGGGGATGGTGTTCTCGGGGTAATGAGAGGTGTTGGGTTTGCGCCAGACATAGCGTTTTCCTTGATGGCCAAAAAACTCAATTTTAGTCTCTTCTGACCAGAGTACCTTCTTCCATATGTTTGGGGAGTCTCCCACATGCCTTTTCGCGAACACCAGACGTGTTTGCTTATTTTTTTCTTGAAGCAATGGCTTTTTTCTGGCCACTCTTCCGTAAAGCCCAGCTCTGAGGAGTGTACGGCGTAAAGTGGTCCTATGGACAGATACTCCAATCTCCGCTGTGGAGCTTTGCAGCTCCTTCAGGGTTATCTTTGGTCTCTTTGTTGCCTCTCTGATTAATGCCCTCAATGACTGGTCCGTGAGTTTTGTTGGGCAGCCCTCTCTTGGCAGGTTTGTTGTGGTGCCATATTCTTTCCATTTTTTAATAATGGATTTAATGGTGCTCCGTGGGATGTTCAATGTTTCTGATATTGTTTTATAACCCAACCCTGATCTGTACTTCTCCCACAACTGTGTCCCTGACCTGTTTGGAAAGCTCCCTTGGTCTTCATGGTGCCGCTTGCTTGGTGGTGCCCCTTGCTTAGTGGTGTTGCAGACTCTGGGGCCTTTCAGAACAGGTGTATATATACTGAGATCATGTGACAGATCATGTGACACTTAGATTGCACACAGGTGGACTTTATTTAACTAATTATGTGACTTCTGAAGGTAATTGGTTGCACCAGATCTTATTTAGGGGCTTCATAGCAAAGGGGGTGAATACATACAGTGGGGAAAAAAAGTATTTAGTCAGCCACCAATTGTCCAAGTTCTCCCACTTAAAAAGATGAGAGAGGCCTGTAATTTTCATCATAGGTACACGTCAACTATGACAGACAAAATGAGAAAAAACGCACGCACCACTTTTCCGTTATTATTTTTTTTGAATTTTTTGAAACAAGTTTTTATTTAATTTTTTTCACTTCACCAATTTGGACTATTTTGTGTATGTCATTTACATGAAATCCAAATAAAAATCCATTTAAATTACAGGTTGTAATGCAACAAAATAGGAAAAAATGCCAAGGGGGATGAATACTTTTGCAAGGCACTGTATCTGCATTCTTTGTGAGTTGTATGTAGTAATAAAATAGATTGTATGAGGAGAGAAGAAGACACAGATGTAGTATCTTATCTTACAGAGGGATGTACAGAGTCAGAGTCAGTCAGTAGAACAGGCTAACGGCTTGCTTGGTGGAATATTTGTCCTTATTTCAGAGTGTATATTTTAGAAAGAGAACAGGAAGGCTTCAGTCACCACTGAAGTACCTTAGTGACTTTTCAGTATTAGAAACCTAGCCCTAAATGACCCTAGTGTCTATAGAGTGGACTGCTTTTCACATGGTCAATCCATATTTGTAAAGCCCACTTTCCCCACAGAACAGAGACAGGTGCAGGACTATATCTTATGTCGATTCCCTCAGAGTAGTGGACTGCACCCGGGTACGGTCTGACTACTCCCTCAGAGTAGTGGACTGCACCCGGGTACGGTCTGACTACTCCCTCAGAGTAGTGGACTGCACCCGGGTACGGTCTGACTACTCCCTCAGAGTAGTGGACTGCACCCGGGTACGGTCTGACTACTCCCTCAGAGTAGTGGACTGCACCCGGTACGGTCTGACTACTCCCTCAGAGTAGTGGACTGCACCGGGTACGCTCTGACTACTCCCTCAGAGTAGTGGACTGCACCCGGTACGGTCCGACTACTCCCTCAGAGTAGTGGACTGCACCCGGTACGGTGACTATCTCCCTCAGAGTAGTGGACTGCACCCGGGTACGGTCTGACTACTCCCTCAGAGTAGTGGACTGCACCCGGGTACGGTCTGACTACTCCCTCAGAGTAGTGGACTGCACCCTGGCTACTATTTGACAACTAAATAAGTAAGGAATGTCATAAAACTACTATAGTATATCATGAAACTAATTTGAGGTACACTTAATAGCAGACAACATATTGTCCTTTTATGTGATTGAATAAAGGGCAAAACCCACCTGTTTGTCAACTATTTGTTGGGTGATTGCCACGTGATGTCAACATTTCAATATGTATCAGATATTCGGTAACACTTTGCAATAAGATATCCTTACAGGGAGGAGGTCAGAGACCTGGCAGTGTGGTGACATTAAACTCAAGGATTACCAGATATTCTCCAATTGGTATTTAACTAAAGTCTTGATTGACCCAAATGTGTTTTAGGTCTTGAAATGGAAAAACAAGCACCAAGCTAAATGTTTAGTTAGTACTGTGTGGATATTACAAAGCATGTTTTTTCTACATTTACAAAGTATAATTGTCCCCTAACTGAGGGGAGTCTGATCATCTTTCAGGAAATACAAAGCACCTGTTTCAGTACCCGATTTCACAAAGCACAAGTCTTTCAGACCGAATCATAGAAAAATATGGTTTTTCCAGAGGATATTATCTGGATTCCTGTACAGTAGCCTGATGCTAAAACAGACTAATCAACTGACTTGATCAACATGTGAAAACTGTGTGTTGATCTGCTGTTGTTGTGTTGTTATTGATTACGTCTGTCGGCTAAGACCAGAGCAGTTAAGACCAGAGCAGTTAAGACCAGAGCAGTTAAGACCAGAGCAGTTAAGACCAGTGCTTGAGGCGTCACTACAGACCCCCTGGTTCGATTCCAGGCTGTATCACAACCGGCCGTGATTGGGAGTCCCATAGGGCGGCGCACAATTGGCCCAGCGTCGTCCAGGTTTGGCTGGTGTAGGCCGTCATTGTAAATAAGAATTTGTTCTTAACTGACTTGCCTAGTTAAATAAAGGTTAAATAATTTTTAAAAAATGATATGCTTCCTTTCCGCACTTTTAAACAGTGTGCTTTCTTCAGGGTTACAGATGTATATTCAGTGCATACCATTATCAAACCCCTGCCACACATACAGTACATAGCCTGAGTGCCAGTATGTTTGTGCTTTCATGCCAACTCCTTGTCACTCATAGTCAGGGCTAGCTCTGGGTCATTCGGACTCCTACAGATCTGGGACCAGGCTAACAGAATTACACAATTGAGTCCATTCTACCCAACAGCTCAAACAGCAGACTAGTGAAACATTGATCAACAAGAATTCACTTTTAATTACTGTACCACTGCTCACTGTCTAGTTATGTAGCAACTAGGCTGTATCTGTTGTTCAAATAGGAATATTATAGCTATCCTATATTCTTTGTCCATCAGTAGACGACAGTGGTATTTATTGCTATAAAATGACATGAATCCACACAGTGCCACAGTATTACATTTGTACATTTTAGTCATTTAGCAGACGCTCTTATCCAGAGCGACTTACAGTTAGTGAGCGCATACATTTTTCATACTGGCCCCCCCGTGGGAATCGAACCCACAACCCTGGCGTTGTAAGCGCCATGCTCTACCAACTGAGCTACAGGAATATCTCACTATAGTGACCTGCATTCACTCATTACAGTGTTTTAACTCATTCAATAACTCACCCATTCATAAGGCGTTAATTGATCAATTAAGTAAAACAATGAAAGCATATTAAAAACCTGTTTACCATTTGTTTTGTCTTCTTCCTGAAACTAAATGTGTATGTTGTCAGTAAATGTTTTTGTAGTGTAATATATTACATTTTATATTTTTGCAATAAAAATGAAAACATTTTACTCTTCCTGGGCTCCGTGTCATGTTTTTGACGAAGAAAAATAAATCAAAATAACCACTTCATTTCATTCCAGGCCCTGGTCAAAGGAAGTGCTCCATGAAGGGACTAGTGCATCATCTGGGGCACTCAAAATCAGTCTAGACACGTTGATGATGCAAGACGCAGCAACGACACTGGGAGAAAATACTGAGAATTATATTAATACACAAATATCACAACCCCAAGACATGCTAACCTCTCACCATTACAATAACAGGGGAGGTTAGCATTTTATATCATACCCCCAAGACATGCTAACCTCTCACCATTACAATAACAGGGGAGGTTAGCATTTTATATCATACCCCCAAGACATGCTAACCTCTCACCATTACAATAACAGGGAGGTTAGCATTTTTATATCATACCCCCAAGACATGCTAACCTCTCACCATTACAATAACAGGGGAGGTTAGCATTTTATATCATACCACCAAGACATGCTAACCTCTCACCATTACAATAACAGGGAGGTTAGCATTTTATATCATACCCCCAAAGACATGCTAACCTCTCACCATTACAATAACAGGGGAGGTTAGCATTTTATATCATACCACCAAGACATGCTAACCTCTCACCATTACAATAACAGGGGAGGTTAGCATTTTTTATATCATACCACCCAAGACATGCTAACCTCTCACCATTACAATAACAGGGAGGTTAGCATTTTCATATCATACCACCAAGACATGCTAACCTCTCACCATTACAATAACAGGGGAGGTTAGCATTTTATATCATACCCCAAGACATGCTAACCTCTCACCATTACAATAACAGGGGAGGTTAGCATTTTATATCATACCACCAGAAGACATGCTAACCTCTCACCATTACAATAACAGGGAGGTTAGCATTTTATATCATACCACCAAGACATGCTAACCTCTCACCATTACAATAACAGGGAGGTTAGGCATTTTATATCATACCACCAAAGACATGCTAACCTCTCACCATTACAATAACAGGGGAGGTTAGCATTTTATATCATACCACCAAGACATGCTAACCTCTCACCATTACAATAACAGGGAGGTTAGCATTTTATATCATACCACCAAGACATGCTAACCTCTCACCATTACAATAACAGGGGAGGTTAGCATTTTATATCATACCACCAGAGACATGCTAACCTCTCACCATTACAATAACAGGAGGTTGGCATTTTATATCATACCCCCAAGACATGCTAACCTCTCACCATTACAATAACAGGGGAGGTTAGCATTTTATATCATACCCCCAAGACATGCTAACCTCTCACCATTACAATAACAGGGGAGGTTAGCATTTTATATCATACCCCAAGACATGCTAACCTCTCACCATTACAATAACAGGGAGGTTAGCATTTTATATCATACCCCCAGACATGCTAACCTCTCACCATTACAATAACAGGGGAGGTTAGCATTTTATATCATACCACCAAGACATGCTAACCTCTCACCATTACAATAACAGGGGAGGTTAGCATTTTATATCATACCACCAAGACATGCTAACCTCTCACCATTACAATAACAGGGGAGGTTAGCATTTTATATCATACCCCAAGACATGCTAACCTCTCACCATTACAATAACAGGGGAGGTTAGCATTTTATATCATACCACCAAGACATGCTAACCTCTCACCATTACAATAACAGGGAGGTTAGCATTTTATATCATACCCCCAAGACATGCTAACCTCTCACCATTACAATAACAGGGAGGTTAGCATTTTATATCATACCACCAAGACATGCTAACCTCTCACCATTACAATAACAGGGGAGGTTAGCATTTTATATCATACCCCAAGACATGCCTAACCTCTCACCATTACAATAACAGGGGAGGTTAGCATTTTATATCATACCACCAAGACATGCTAACCTCTCACCATTACAATAACAGGGGAGGTTAGCATTTTATATCATACCACCAAGACATGCTAACCTCTCACCATTACAATAACAGGGGAGGTTAGCATTTTATATCATACCCCCAAGACATGCTAACCTCTCACCATTACAATAACAGGGGAGGTTAGCATTTTATATCATACCACCAAGACATGCTAACCTCTCACCATTACATAAACAGGGGAGGTTAGCATTTTATATCATACCACCAAGACATGCTAACCTCTCACCATTACAATAACAGGGAGGTTAGCATTTTTATATCATACCCCAAGACATGCTAACCTCTCACCATTACAATAACAGGGGAGGTTAGCATTTTATATCATACCCCCAAGACATGCTAACCTCTCACCATTACAATAACAGGGAGGTTAGCATTTTTATATCATACCACCAAGACATGCTAACCTCTCACCATTACAATAACAGGGGAGGTTAGCATTTTTATATCATACCCCCAAGACATGCTAACCTCTCACCATTACAATAACAGGGGAGGTTAGCATTTTATATCATACCACCAAGACATGCTAACCTCTCACCATTACAATAACAGGGGAGGTTAGCATTTTATATCATACCCCCAAGACATGCTAACCTCTCACCATTACAATAACAGGGGAGGTTAGCATTTTATATCATACCCCAAGACATGCTAACCTCTCACCATTACAATAACAGGGTAGGTTAGCATTTTTATATCATACCACCAAGACATGCTAACCTCTCACCATTACAATAACAGGGGAGG
This sequence comes from Coregonus clupeaformis, assembly GCF_020615455.1. Classification (NCBI taxonomy): domain Eukaryota; kingdom Metazoa; phylum Chordata; class Actinopteri; order Salmoniformes; family Salmonidae; genus Coregonus; species Coregonus clupeaformis. Next base: position 12,711,585 of record NC_059200.1, on the reverse strand, counting down.
TTAGCATTTTATATCATACCACCAAGACATGCTAACCTCTCACCATTACAATAACAGGGGAGGTTAGCATTTTATATCATACCACCAAGACATGCTAACCTCTCACCATTACAATAACAGGGGAGGTTAGCATTTTATATCATACCCCCAAGACATGCTAACCTCTCACCATTACAATAACAGGGGAGGTTAGCATTTTATATCATACCCCCAAGACATGCTAACCTCTCATGGTGATCTAAGGCTTGTGTGCGGCTGTTCATTTCATGAATCTCCAGACGAACAGTTCTTGTGCTGACCTTGCTTCCAGAGGCAGTTTGGAACTCATCAAATTACATTTTATTTGTCACATGCGCCGAATACAACAGGTGTAGATCTTACCGTGAAATGCTTACTTACAAGCCCTTAACAGCTTCTACACCCAAGCCATAAGACTGCTGAACAATTATCAAATAGCCACCCGGGCTATTTACATTGACCCCCCACTGCTGCAACTTGCTGTTTATTATCTATGCATAGTCACTTTACCCCTACCTACATGGACAAATTACCTCGATTAACCTGTACCCCCGCACATTGACTCGGTACCGCTACCCCTGTATATAGCCTCGTTATTGTTAGGGGTTAGGGGTTAGGGGTTATGGTTAGGGGTTAGGGTTAGGGTTAGGGGTTAAGGTTAGGGGTTAGGGGTTGGGGTTAAGGTTAGGGGTTAGGGGTTAGGGGTTATGGTTAGGGGTTAAGGTTTGGGGTTAGGGGTTAGGGTTAGGGTTAGGGGTTTAGGAGTTGAGGGTTAGGGTAAGGTTAGGAGTTAGGGGTTGGGGTTAGGGGTTAGGGGTTAGGGTTAAGGTTAGGGGTTAGGGGTTAGGGGTTAAGGTTAGGGGTTAGGGGTTGGGGTTAGGGGTTAGGGTTAGGGGTTAGGGGTTTGGGAAAATATAATTTTGAATCGGACTGAATTGTGTGTCCCCAAAAGGTTTGTTATAGAAGTATGTGTGTCTGTGCCTGCGTGTGTGTCTGTGCCTGCGTGTGTGTCTGTGTGTCTGTGTGTGTGTCTGTGTGTGTGTCTGTGTGTGTGTTTGTGTGTGTGTGTGTGTGTGTGTGTGTGTGTGTGTGTGCCTGTGTGTGTGTGTCTGTGTGCGTCTGTGTCTGCGTGACCACCATCTCTCAGGACAGGGGTGGCAATGTCACGTCTATTCCCGCTCCGGCGCTCAACGTCTCCGGTCTACTAACCACCTACCTGGCAACCCATCATTATGCACACCTGGCAACCCATCATTACGCACACCTGCGCCCCGTCATGAGGCACACCTGGACTTCATCAGTCCCTGATTACTCCCCTTGTCTCACCCATGAGGTAGTATTCTGTAACGGAGACTCAGGGAGTCAGGAAGCAGGTGCAGTCGGTGAGTTCAATCGGAACGAACATGGAGCGAATACAAAAACAGGAGTAGAGCCTAAACATGAAAACAGGAAACAAAACGACCTAAAGAGTGACACAACAGAGTTTTTCTCATTTAGTTGCATATTGATCACGTCACATTTTTTTATACAACGACATTTACTTTATGCACATAAACAGGTTGGATTGAAAACCTGGTTACAGACGGTGCTGTAGTACCTGAGACCACGGTGCTGTAGTACCTGAGACCACGGTGCTGTAGTACCTGAGACCACGGTGCTGTAGTACCTGAGACCACGGTGCTGTAGTACCTGAGACCACGGTGCTGTAGTACCTGAGACCACGGTGCTGCAGTACCTGAGACCACGGTGCTGTAGTACCTGAGACCACGGTGCTGTAGTACCTGAGACCACGGTGCTGTAGTACCTGAGACCACGGTGCTGTAGTACCTGAGACCACGGTGCTGTAGTACCTGAGACCACGGTGCTGTAGTACCTGAGACCACGGTGCTGTAGTACCTGAGACCACGGTGCTGTAGTACCTGAGACCACGGTGCTGTAGTACCTGAGACCACGGTGCTGTAGTACCTGAGACCACGGTGCTGTAGTACCTGAGACCACGGTGCTGTAGTACCTGAGACCACGGTGCTGTAGTCCCTGAGACCACGGTGCTGTAGTACCTGAGACCACGGTGCTGTAGTACCTGAGACCACGGTGCTGTAGTACCTGAGACCACGGTGCTGTAGTACCTGAGACCACATATTGAATGTCTAGTGTCTGATACAGTACTCGGTCTGAGGACTCTTCATTTCTTCCAGCCGAGACCAGTGGGAGTAAACTCATAATGATCCGCTTCCATTCAGTCAGCTCATAAAACTGCCAATCCAAATACACTGTATACACTCCTTTTTCTTGAAAGATGAATATCTGAACAGCGTTATCTTATTACAGACATGTTTGCGCAGTGGCGAAACCGTGTGTGACAGGTTTTGTGATTCTGAAACGACAGCAACCGTAATACCAGCGCACTAACGTGACAGAGTGCACTTTTTGTAAAACACAAAGGGCCAGCGGTGTAGTGGAGGGTATACGCAGGTATAAACTGTATCCCCCCTTTTTTTGGGGGGGTATTGCGTATATTCACTTCCTAATCCCTACTGATGCGTATCAAAGTAGTGTAGTGGAGGTATACGACTTCTGGGGCTGTTTGGGAACTGCTTGGCAAAATGAGAGTATAGCCAGTTCTCCAGTTACTACCACTGATCATGTGGTTTAAGCATTGTTGTGGACTTAGACCATCAAATGTGTTTTGAAAGACTGAAAATCAGAAATCTATAGGAAAACATAGGATTTTTCAAACAGGGTGCATTTCCATCGCTGGGCGGACCGTTTGGCATTTTTTTTGGCAATGTGAGTATAGCCACTTCTCCAGATGCCACTATACCACTGGATAGGGCCGATGGCAAGACAGCAGTCACACAGCATGATGTTAAAGGATAAGCAGTCCATAAACTCAGACATAATAAGCCAGAAGGTCCCAATCATAAGAATACAAAAACACAACCATTAAGCATTTCCCAATAAACTATTACTTCCCATTGCAAAACATATTTCAGGTTTAGCACACAGTCACCGGTGACCTAAAGCTTCAAGTGGAACTGATAGTTTGAAATATTTTGCAGAAAAAACAGACAATCATAATATCAGTCAAAAATATCAAATTCCCAGTTCATGCTACAAAACCAACTTCATAAGAGGTTTTAAAAATAGGTTCTATTTGACTCAACGTTCCATGGAGTACACTAAGGCGTTGTTGGCAGCATAGATGGATGCAGTTCAACGCATGATTCATATAATTGACCAATACATTTCTTGGTAGTCCATAAATATTTGCTATCAGGTTGTAAATAACAGCTGGACTGATACATTGTTTGCTGCGTCCATTCGGGATGCACTGTTTCAGTTTCCATGACTCAATATTCTGGACATAAATGGACAAATGTAACTAGGCTGGGAATAGAATCAAACTAGCAAGGGCAATGATCACAGGTCAGTCATAACGTGGCTAATAGCCTAGCGTATCTATTTATGTAGCAAGCTAAAAACACGGAGCCTAACGTTAGCTAGATAGCTAGCTAGCTGCTAGGAGGATGTCATGCCATTGGAGGAGTGGGTGAGTGACTGACTTTTCCCCTCATATCGTTATTCTGGCGGCTATACACCGCTAGAGATGCAGGTGTCGTTTGGTTAGCTAGCAAGAACTTGAACGACTGTTATCCAGTTAGCATATCTCTTGCCTGTAAACACACAGTCCAGTTCAAAGTGAATGACGACAGGCCTGTGTGGCAAATGGCTTGTTTGAATAAAGGCCTACTGTAGATCTGATTGGCTATAGTGCACCAGTCTGTGTAGACTCCGGTCCTGGACAAAACAGACATTTTTATTTACTGCAGTGTCTATTCATTGTCCAAATGCACGGCCCCTTTCCCAATCTATATTGCTATAGAATTTTCTTCTTTGTGATCCGAACACCTCAAACTTTGATTCGTCTGTCCATAACACGTTGTTCCAATCTTCCTCTGTCCAGTGTCTGTGTTCTTTTGCCCATCTTAATCTTTTCTTTTTATTGGCCAGTCTGAGATATGGCTTTTTCTTTGCAACTCTGCCTAGAAGGTCAGCATCCCAGAATCGCCTCTTCACTGTTGTATATGCCTTGACTACAAGGTCCGATAGGGTTTCAGGGAACTCAGTGAGGAACTCTGTATACGGCCCAGGAGGCCTGTAAACAGTAGCTATAAAAAAGTGATTGAGTAGGCTGCATAGATTTGAGCCTCTAGTCATGAAAAGACGAAAACATTTTTTTTTCTTCTCGTAACTAGACATTTGCTGTCATAAATGTTAGCAACACCTCCGCCTTTGCGGGATGCTCAGGGGATATGGTCACTAGTGTAACCAGGAGGAGAGGCCTCATTTAACACAGTAAATTCAACAGGCTTGAGCCATGTTTCAGTCAGGCCAATCACTTCAAGGTTATGATCAGTGATTAGTTAATTGGCTATGACTGCTTTGGAAGTGAGGGATCTAACATTAAGTAGTCCTATTTTGAGATGTGAGATATTATCACAATCTCTTTCAATAATGACAGGAATGTAGGAGGAGGTCTTTATTCCAGTGAGATTGCTAAGGCGAACATCGCCGTGTTTAGTTTTGCCTGACCTAGATTGAGGCACAGACACGGTCTCAATGGGGAAAGCTGAGCTGACTACACTGACTGTGCTAGTGGCAGACTGCACTAAGCTGGCCGGCTGGCCATCTCATTGTGGAGCTAGATGAGTTAGAGCCCTGTCTATTTTGATAGATAAAATGAGATCACCCCTCCAGCTTGAATGGAGTCCGTCACTCCTCAGCAGGCCAGGATTGGTGCTGTTTGTGGAGGAGTCCCAGAAAGGGGGCCAATTATCTACAAATGCAATATTTTGGGAGAGGCAGAAAACAGTTTTCAACCAGGGATTGAGTTGTACGATTCTGCTGTAGAGCTCATCACTCCCCCTAACTGGGAGGGGGGCCAGAGACAATTACTCGATGCCGACACATCTTTCTAGCTAATTTACCCACTGAAGTTATGTTGCTCTTAGTGACCTCTGACTGTTTCATCCTAACATCGTTGGTGCCGACGTGGATAACAATATCCCTGTACTCTCTACACTCGCCAGTTTTACCCTCAGCCAGCACCATCTTCAGATTAGCCTTTACGTCGGTAGCCCTGCCCCCTGGGTAACAATGTATGATAGCTGGATCATTATTTTTAAGTGTAATATTGTGGGTAATGGAGTCTCCAATGACTAGGGTTTTCAATTAGTCAGAGCTAATGGTGGGAGGCTTCGGTGGCTCAGACCCCGTAACGGGTGGAGGAGAGACCTGGGAAGGCTCAGCCCCCGTAACGGGTGGAGGAGAGACCTGGGAAGGCTCAGCCCCCGTAACGGGTGGAGGAGAGACCTGGGAAGGCTCAGACCCCGTAACGGGTGGAGGAGAGACCTGGGAAGGCTCAGCCTCTGACTCAGACCCCGTAACGGGTGGAGGAGAGACCTGAGAAGGCTCAGCCTCTGACTCAGACCCCGTAATGGGTGGAGGAGAGACCTGGGAAGGCTCAGCCTCTGACTCAAACTCGTTGCTTCATTGGGAAAAACGGTTAAATTTCTATCGGCTGAATGAGCGACACCGGTTGAGCATGCAGAAAGCATTTCTTTCCAGAAGCCTTGAGAAAATTGTCCAGCTGCGGGGACTGTGCGAGGGGATTTATACTATTATCTGTACTTACTGGGGGACCAGACGCTGTTTCATCCTTTCCTACTTAAATTGCCCGTGCCTAACGATTGAGTCTGAATCTGAGCTTGCAACTCGGCTATTCTCTTGCCAAAAAAATATATGCATTTACACTGAAATCTGCATTTGATTTATGCTTTTACCTACAGTGTGATATATACCTTACTCTAAATATGATTCATGTTTTTTACCTACCAGGGGGATTTGAAATAAATCTCTCCCCTGAATCCCTCTTTCTTTTGTCGTCTGGGTGCCAATGCCGTTCCACGCAGCTGTCAACATCTACAGTATATATTGTTAATGGTGCTACTGCTACCTGGCTATCGTGTCGTACATAATGAAGTGTCCTTTCAACACGGATGTCATTGTGCTGATCACATGTTAATGCTGTCCTTGTCACAATTACCCCGCCATCGTCATTAATCACAGAACAGCTTCTAAATATTCAAATTATACATATCACACCAGGCTATGGAATGTATATCATGTCAACATGTAATGATATATATATTAGGGCACACCCATAGGAAGATATGTAAGTCAATGGTCACAGCATCTAATAAATGTAATGATAATACTGATGATGATGATGTCATGATAATACTGATGATGATAATGTCATGATAATACTGATGATGATGATATCATGATAATACTGATGATGATGATGTCATGATAATACTGATGATGATGATGTCATGATAATACTGATGATGATGATGATGTCATGATAATACTGATGATGATGATGATGATGTCATGATAATACTGATGATGATGATGATGATGATGATGATGATATCATGATAATACTGATGATGATGATGATGATGATGATGATGATGATATCATGATAATACTGATGATGATGATGACATAATGGTGATGATATCATGATAATACTTATGATGATGATGATGATGATGATGATGTCATGATAATACTGATGATGATGATATCATGATAATACTGATGATGATGATATCATGATAATACTGATGATGATGATGTCATGATAATACTGATGATGATGATGTCATGATAATACTGATGATGATGATGTCATGATAATACTGATGATGATGATGATGATGTCATGATAATACTGATGATGATGATGATGATGATGATGATGATATCATGATAATACTGATGATGATGATGATGATGATGATGATGATGATATCATGATAATACTGATGATGATGATGATGACATAATGGTGATGATATCATGATAATACTGATGATGATGATGACATAATGGTGATGATATCATGATAATACTGATGATGATGATGACATAATGGTGATGATATCATGACACCATGCCATATAATACGGGAAGTACATGTAATATGTCAACCAATAGGATAATATTAGGGATGCTGGTGTGATGTTTTGGAGAAGCTATAACAAACTAGATGGGTGTGGTAGTAGGGATAGTAGTTGAGATAGTAGGAGGTGTGGTAGTAGTGATAGTAGGAGGTGTGGTAGTAGGGATAGTAGGAGGTGTGGTAGTAGGGATAGTAGGAGGTGTGGTAGTAGGGATAGTAGGAGGTGTGGTAGTAGGGATAGTAGGAGGTGTGGTAGTAGGGATAGTAGGAGGTGTGGTAGTAGTGATAGTAGGAGGTGTGGTAGTAGTGATAGTAGGAGGTGTGGTAGTAGTGATAGTAGGAGGTGTGGTAGTAGTGATAGTAGGAGGTGTGGTAGTAGTGATAGTAGGAGGTGTGGTAGTAGGGATAGTAGGAGGTGTGGTAGGAGGGATAGTAGGAGGTGTGGTAGTAGGGATAGTAGGAGGGATAGTAGTAGGGATAGTAGGAGGTGTGATAGTAGGGATAGTAGGAGGTGTGGTAGTAGTGATAGTAGGAGGTGTGGTAGTAGTGATAGTAGGAGGTGTGGTAGTAGGGATAGTAGGAGGTGTGGTAGTAGGGATAGTAGGAGGTGTGGTAGTAGTGATAGTAGGAGGTGTGGTAGTAAGGATAGTAGGAGGTGTGGTAGGAGGGATAGTAGGAGGTGTGGTAGTAGGGATAGTAGGAGGGATAGTAGGAGGTGTGGTAGTAGGGATAGTAGGAGGTGTGGTAGTAGGGATAGTAGGAGGGATAGTAGTAGGGATAGTAGGAGGTGTGGTAGTAGGGATAGTAGGAGGTGTGGTAGTAGTGATAGTAGGAGGTGTGGTAGTAGGGATAGTAGGAGGGATAGTAGGAGGTGTGGTAGTAGGGATAGTAGGAGGGATAGTAGGAGGTGTGGTAGTAGGGATAGTAGGAGGGATAGTAGGAGGTGTGGTAGTAGGGATAGTAGGAGGTGTGGTAGTAGGGATAGTAGGAGGGATAGTAGTAGGGATAGTAGGAGGTGTGATAGTAGGGATAGTAGGAGGTGTGGTAGTAGTGATAGTAGGAGGTGTGGTAGTAGTGATAGTAGGAGGTGTGGTAGTAGGTATAGTAGGAGGGATAGTAGGAGGTGTGGTAGTAAGGATAGTAGGAGGTGTGGTAGGAGGGATAGTAGGAGGTGTGGTAGTAGGGATAGTAGGAGGGATAGTAGGAGGTGTGGTAGTAGGGATAGTAGGAGGTGTGGTAGTAGTGATAGTAGGAGGTGTGGTAGTAGTGATAGTAGGAGGTGTGGTAGTAGTGATAGTAGGAGGTGTGGTAGTAAGGATAGTAGGAGGTGTGGTAGGAGGGATAGTAGGAGGTGTGGTAGTAGGGATAGTATGAGGGATAGTAGGAGGTGTGGTAGTAGGTATAGTAGGAGGGATAGTAGGAGGTGTGGTAGTAGGTATAGTAGGAGGGATAGTAGGAGGTGTGGTAGTAGGGATAGTAGGAGGGATAGTAGGGGGTGTGGTAGTAGGGATAGTAGGAGGGATAGTAGGAGGTGTGGTAGTAGGGATAGTAGGAGGGATAGTAGGAGGTGTGGTAGTAGGGATAGTAGGAGGTGTGGTGGTAGGGATAGTAGGAGGGATAGTAGGAGGTGTGGTAGTAGGGATAGTAGGAGGTGTGGTAGTAGGGATAGTAGGAGGTGTGGTAGTAGGGATAGTAGGAGGGATAGTAGTAGGGATAGTAGTAGGGATAGTAGGAGGTGTGGTAGTAGGGATAGTAGGAGGGATAGTAGGAGGTGTGGTAGTAGGGATAGTAGGAGGGATAGTAGGAGGTGTGGTAGTAGGGATAGTAGGAGGTGTGGTAGTAGTGATAGTAGGAGGTGTGGTAGTAGTGATAGTAGGAGGTGTGGTAGTAGTGATAGTAGGAGGTGTGGTAGTAAGGATAGTAGGAGGTGTGGTAGGAGGGATAGTAGGAGGTGTGGTAGTAGGTATAGTAGGAGGGATAGTAGGAGGTGTGGTAGTAGGTATAGTAGGAGGGATAGTAGGAGGTGTGGTAGTAGGGATAGTAGGAGGTGTGGTAGTAGGGATAGTAGGAGGTGTGGTGGTAGGGATAGTAGGAGGGATAGTAGGAGGTGTGGTAGTAGGGATAGTAGGAGGTGTGGTAGTAGGGATAGTAGGAGGTGTGGTAGTAGGGATAGTAGGAGGTGTGGTAGTAGGGATAGTAGTAGGGATAGTAGGAGGTGTGTTAGTAGGGATAGTAGGAGGGATAGTAGGAGGTGTGGTAGTAGATATAGTAGGAGGGTTAGTAGGAGGGATAGTAGGAGGTGTGGTAGTAGTGATAGTAGGAGGTGTGGTAGTAGGTATAGTAGGAGGTGTAGTATTAGTGATAGTTGGAGGGATAGTAGTAGAGATAGTAGGAGGTGTGGTAGTAGGGATAGTAGGAGGTGTGGTAGTAGGGATAGTAGGAGGTGTGGTAGTAGGGATAGTAGGAGGTGTGGTAGTAGTGATAGTAGGAGGTGTGTTAGTAGGGATAGTAGGAGGTGTGGTAGTAGGGATAGTAGGAGGTGTGGTAGTAGGGATAGTAGGAGGTGTGGTAGTAGGGATAGTAGGAGGGATAGTAGGAGGTGTGGTAGTAGGGATAGTAGGAGGTGTGGTAGTAGGGATAGTAGGAGGTGTGGTAGTAGGGATAGTAGGAGGGATAGTAGTGGGGATAGTAGTAGGGATAGTAGGAGGTGTGGTAGTAGGGATAGTAGGAGGGATAGTAGGAGGTGTGGTAGTAGGGATAGTAGGAGGGATAGTAGGAGGTGTGGTAGTAGGGATAGTAGGAGGGATAGTAGGAGGTGTGGTAGTAGGGATAGTAGGAGGGATAGTAGGAGGTGTGGTAGTAGGGATAGTAGGAGGTGTGGTGGTAGGGATAGTAGGAGGGATAGTAGGAGGTGTGGTAGTAGGGATAGTAGGAGGTGTGGTAGTAGGGATAGTAGGAGGTGTGGTAGTAGGGATAGTAGGAGGGATAGTAGTGGGGATAGTAGTAGGGATAGTAGGAGGTGTGGTAGTAGGGATAGTAGGAAGGATAGTAGGAGGTGTGGTAGTAGGGATAGTAGGAGGGATAGTAGGAGGTGTGGTAGTAGGGATAGTAGTAGGTGTGGTAGTAGGGATAGTAGGAGGTGTGGTAGTAGGGATAGTAGGAGGTGTGGTAGTAGGGATAGTAGGAGGGATAGTAGGAGGTGTGGTAGTAGGGATAGTAGGAGGTGTGCTAGTAGGGATAGTAGGAGGGATAGTAGGAGGTGTGGTAGTAGGGATAGTAGGAGGTGTGGTAGTAGTGATAGTAGGAGGTGTGGTAGTAGTGATAGTAGGAGGTGTGGTAGTAGTGATAGTAGGAGGTGTGGTAGTAGTGATAGTAGGAGGTGTGGTAGTAGTGATAGTAGGAGGTGTGGTAGTAGTGATAGTAGGAGGTGTGGTAGTAGTGATAGTAGGAGGTGTGGTAGTAGTGATAGTAGGAGGTGTGGTAGTAGTGATAGTAGGAGGTGTGGTAGTAGTGATAGTAGGAGGTGTGGTAGTAGATGTGGTACTAGGTGTCAGGTGCACCCTTTTTGAGTGGTTTAGGAACTGCAACACTGCTGGGTTCCAGCCAACTTCACACAACTGTGGCAAGCATTGGAGTTAACATGGGCCAGCATCCCTGTTGACCGCTTTCGACAGCTTGTAGAGTCCATGCCCTTGCAAATTGAGGCTGTTCTGAGGGCAAAAGTGGGTGCAACTCAAAATTAGGAAGGTGTTCCTAATGTTTTATACACTCAGTGTATATTCAATAATGATTCTATATGTAATTATACACTCTTAGAAAAAAGGTTTCCAAAAGGGTTCTTCGGCTGTCCCCATAGGTGAACACTTTTTGGTTCCATGGACAACATTTTTGGGTTCCATGTAGAACCCTCTGTGGAAATGATTCTACCTGGAACCAAAATGATTCTACATGGAACCAAAAGGGTTCTACCTGGAACCAAAAAGGGTTCTTCAAAGGGTTCTCCAAAGGGACAGTCGAGGAACTCTTTTAGGTTCTAGAAAGCATTTTTCTTTTTCTAAGAGTGTATGGCTCGAATCACAACATCTTTCCCTGGTGCTGAACTGTCTTGATGTGTTGATGTGGAAACGATCTCTCTTGCTCACTCGCTCGCTCTCACACACACACACACACACACACACACACACACACACGCACACACAGACACACGTACGCGCACACACAGTAATTGAGTGTATCGATAGGGTTGTTGGAATGGATGTCTGGATTATGGTTTGAACAGAGCCATTCTACATGAAAGGCTGTTGATGTGGGAACATTGTGTCTCTGCTCTGCTTGGCTCTGTTGTCAGGCCAGGGGTAGCAGCGTCTGCCAGGGAGAGGAGCGTGGGGCTAGGGGGATGGGGGGTTGTTTAATGGAGGGATATAGGGATGGTAGGACTAGGACTACCAGGCCTGATGACTCCTGGCCGTCCCTGTCCCCAGTCCACCCGGTCCTGGTTCTGATCCAGTCTCTGCTGTTTCTGCCTGCGGCTATGGAACCCTGACCTGCCCAGTGCTCACCGGACGCGCTACCTTGTCCCGGACCTGCTGTTCGACCCTGTGACTCTCTATCAGACCTGCTGTCTTGACCTCTGAATGCTTGGCAATGAAAAGCCAACTGACATTTACTCCTGAGGTGCTGACCTACTGCACCTTCTATAACTTCTGTGATTATTTTTTTGACCCTGCAGGTCATCTATGAACTCTTGAACATCTTGCAGAACGATCTGGCCATGTGCTGATAATCTATGAACGTTTGAACGGCTTGAAGACAGATCCGGCCTAAGGTTTCTTCCTAGGTTCCTGCCTTTCTAGAGAGTTTTCCCTAGCCACCGTGCTTCTACATTTGCATTGCTTGCTGTTTGGGGTTTTAGGCTGGGTTTCTGTAAAGCACTTTGTGACATCTGCTGATGTAAAAAAAGGGCTTTATAAAACATATTTGATGGACGGACGGGGATGGAGAGTGGGTCTGGATCGATAGAGATGACAGCATGGTAGTGTAGGTTACCCATTTAATTACACCTTCTATCTCCTTCTGTAAACAAACATGATAGTACCCTTAGAGAGCCTGGTGCTCAGTGTCCCACATAGAGACAGCTCTAACGCACTGTACACAGCGGTCAGGGTTTCAACAGAGGGAAAAAAGGGAAGAAATGCTGCCCTCTGTTGGTTAGATTGAGAATTGGGGGTTTAGAATATCTCATCTCTGCTAAACAAATACATTCCATATTGATGAAGGAAATGCTTTTTTGAAATTGATAGGAGAGTGGGGTAAATTTAGCCATTTTTTTTTTTACTTTCAGCATCACTCCATCAAGGGAAGTATAGTATTCTGTCTAACGAAGATATCTACATATATTTCATGATGTTGTGTATCCTTGGAAATAATCAGAATTCATGTAAACATTTGTTTTGAAAACATATCTTGTACAAAAGTGGTGTCTTGGCACAACTTACCCCGGGTATGGGATTGAGCCGTGGGACGGGGGAAGTTAAGCCACCTACAGAAGTCTGTTACTGAATTAAATATTACCACTACCGTTTTAAAACCATGTCTATCCAATATGAAATCATTGAATCTGGTACGTTTTTGCAAAAATATATCCATCAAGAAACATTATGCTTATGTGAATACATTGCATTCAATGGGGGGAAGATTAGTGTATCTATATTGACGCCTGGAGATAAGCATCAGAGACTTGACGCCTAAATGAATACCATGCATTCAATGAGATTGATGCATAGATATCTCTTCTCTCTCTCTCCCTCCCCACTATCTCGCTCTCTTTGACTCCCTCTCTCTCCCTCTCTCTCTGACTCCCTCTCTCTCTCTCTCTCTCTCTCTCTCTCTCTCTCTCTCTCTCTCTCTCTCTCTCTCTCTCTCTCTCTCTCTGACTCCCTCTCCTCTCTCTCTCTCTCTCTCTCTCTCTCTCTCTCTCTCGCTCCCTCTCTCTTTGACTCCCTCCCTCTCTCTCTCTCTCTCAATTAAATTTAAATGTAAGGGCTTTATTGGCATGGGAAACATGTGTTAACATTGCCAAAGCAAGTGAAGTAGATAGTAAACAAAATCAACAATAAATATTAAGAGTAAGCAGTACACTCAGAACTTCCAAAAGAATAAAGACATTTCAAATGTCATATTATGTATATATACAGTGTTGTAACAATGTGCAAATAGTTAAAGTACAAATTGGAAAATAAATAAACATAAATTCTCTTGAGAGCCAGGTCTGCCTACGGCGGCCTTTCTCAATAGCAAGGCTATGCTCGCTGAGTCTGTACATAGTCAAAGCTTTCCTTAAGTTTGGGTCAGTCGCATTGGTCAGGTATTCTGCCACTGTGTACTCTCTGTTTAGAGTCAAATAGCATTCTAGTTTGCTCTATTTTTTTGTTAATTATTTCCAATGTGTCAAGTAATTATATTTTTGTTTTCTCATGGTTGGGTCTAATTGTGTTGTTGTCCTGGGGCTCTGTGGGGTCTGTTTGTGTTTGTGAACAGAGCCCCAGGACCAGCTTGCTTAGGGGACTCTTCTCCAAGTTCATCTCCCTCTCAATTCAATTTAAGGGCTTTATTGGCATGGGAAACATATGTTAACATTGCCAAAGCAAGTGAAGTAGATAATAAACAAAAGTTATTTAAACTATATTAATAATAATAATATGCCATTTAGCAGACGCTTTTATCCAAAGCAACTTACAGTCATGCGTGCATACATTTTTGTGTATGGGTGGTCCCGGGGATCGAACCCACTACCTTGGCGTTACAAGCGCTGTGCTCTACCAGCTGAGCTACAGAGGACCACATATTAAATGAACATTTAACATTACCCTCACAAAAGTTCCAAAATAATAAAGATATTTCAAATGTAATATGTCTATATACAGTGTTGTAAAGATGTGCAAATAGTTAAAGTACAAAAGGGAAAATAAATAAACATAAATATGGGTTGTATTTACAATGGTGTTTGTCCTTCACTGGTTTTTAAGTGTTGCAGTTATTTCAGTCACTGTAGCAGCTGACATGTATAGTGTTGAGTCATCCGTATACATAGACACACTGGCTTTACTCAAAGCCAGTGGCATGTCGTTAGTAAAAATTGAATAATGTAAGGGGCCTAGACAGCTGCCCTGGGGAATTCCGGATTCTACATGGATTATGTTTGAGAGGCTTCCATTAAAGAACACCCTCTGTGTTCTGTTAGACAGGTAACTCTTTATCCATAATATAGCAGGGGGTGTAAAGCCGTAACACATGTTTTTCCAGCAGCAGACTATGATCGATAATGTCAAAAGCCGCACTGAAGTCTAACAAAACAGCCCCCACAATATTTGTATCATCTATTTCTCTCAGCCAATCATCAGTCATTTGTGTAAGTGCTGTGCTTGTTGAATATCCTTCTCTATAAGCGTGCTGAAAGTTTGTTGTCTGTAATTCGTTTACTGTAAAATAGTATTGTATCTGGTCAAACACTATTTTTTCCAATAGTTTACTAAGGGCTGGTAACAGGCTGATTGGTCGGCTATTTGAGCCAATAAAGGGGGCTTTACTATTGTTAGGTAGGGGAATAACTTTAGCTTCCCTCCAAGCCTTGGGGCACACACTTTCTAGTAGGCTTAAATTGAAAATATGGCAAATAGGTGTGGCAATATCATCCGCCATTATCCTCAGTAATTTTCCATTCAAGTTGTCAGACCCCGGTGGCTTGTCATTGTTGATACACAACAATAATTTTTTCACCTCTTCCACACTCACTTTACGGAAATCAAAATTACAATGCTTGTCTTTCATAATTTGCTCAGATTTTCTTGGATGTGTAGTGTCAGCAATTGTTGCTGGCATGTCATGCCTAAGTTTGCTAATCTTGTCAATGAAAAAATCATTAAAGTAGTTGGCAATATCAGTTGGTTTGGTGATGAATGAGCCATCTGATTCAATGAATGGTGGAGCTGAGTTTGCCTTGTTCCCCAAAATGTCATTTAAGGTGCTCCAAAGCTTTTTACTATCATTCTTTATGTTATTTATCTTTGTTGCACAGTGTAATATCTTCTTCTTTTTATTCAGTTTAGTCACATGATTTCACAATTTGCAATACGTTTGCCAATCGGTTGTGCTGCCAAACTTATTAATTTATTTATTTATTTCACCTTTATTTAACAAGGTAAGCCAGTTGAGAACAAGTTCTCATTTACAACTGCGACCTGGCCAAGATAAAGCAAAGCAGTGCGATAAAAACAACAACACAGAGTTACATATGGAATAAACAAAACGTACAGTCAATAACACAATAGAAAATATATATACAGTGTGTGCAAATGTAGCAAGTTATGGAGGTAAGGCAATAAATAGGCCATAGTGCAAAATAATTACAATTTAGTATTAACACTGGAGTGATAGATGTGCAGAAGATGATGTGCAAATAGAGATACTGGGGTGCAAATGAGCAAAATAAAGAACAATATGGGGATGAGGTGGTTGGGTGGGCTAATTACAGATGGGCTGTGTACAGGTGCAGTGATCGGTAAGCTGCTCTGACAACTGATGCTTAAAGTTAGTGAGGGAGATAAGAGTCTCCAGCTTCAGAGATTTTTGCAGTTCGTTCCAGTCAGTTCGTTGTCATTCCTTTTGCCTCATCCCTCTCAACCATACAATTTTTAAATTCCTCATCAATCCACAGGGATTTAACCGTTTTTACAGTCCTTTTCTTAATGGGTACATGCTTATTAGTAACTAGGATAAGCAATTTCATAAATTTGTCAAGTGCAGCGTCTGTCTGCTCCTCATATCCCTTTTGTTCTGCCAATAGGAGGAGATCAGTGACCTGCATGAACCAATACAGGGAGAGGAGATGCTGTGTACAATGCAATGCTATCTCTTCAGACAACAACAATATGTTCTTCTCTCTCCTTTCTTTCTCTTTGATAAAGCTGAAATAGGTAAATGGTGAAATACTCAGACAGACAGACAGACAGACAGACAGACAGACAGACAGACAGACAGACAGAGAAACGTACAGACAGACAGACAGACAAAGAGACAGAGAAACGTACAGACAGACAGACAGACAGACAGACAAAGAGACAGAGAAACGTACAGACAGACAGACGTGTTTCTCCAATAAGGGAGGAGAGAGAAGAGAAGGAGGGGGGATGAAGAGGATGTTGAGTGAGAGAGAGAGGGAAGAAGAGAGGGGGTCTGGAGAATAGAGAGAGAGAGAGAGATCAGAGAGGAAGGGGGAGAGAGAGGGTGAAAGAAGGAGGGGGAGAGAGAGGAGGGAGAGCGAGAGGAGGGGGGATAGGGAAAGAGGAAAGAGGAAACTAATGAATAGGAGAGAGAGAGAGAGAGAGAGAGAGAGAGAGAGAGAGAGAGAGAGAGAGAGAGAGAGAGAGAGAGAGAGAGAGAGAGATTAAAGAAAACCAACAGACATGAATGACATACAACTGACTTATGTGTCAACTACTTGGTGCATATCTATGCATTGATCTCATTGTATTCACTTAGGAGTCATGTCTGTGAACCCTATCTCTAGGCATCAATATTGTGACACCAATCTTCCCGCCCATTGAATGCAATGTAAAATATTTTATGCAAAAAATGTGGCAGATTGATGTTTTTCTGCTGATACCAGGCTATCTTTATTTACCAATCATAATCGTTTTTTAGTTTTTTTATCCTTTTAAGCATATTTTAACGCAGGCTTAACACCTAGCAAACACGTTGTTTAAACACTTTTAGCATAGGCCCTGTTGTTACCTCATGTCCCAGCGATAATACCTTGCACTACTCCTGGGAAGAAAACACTTCAATTGGCTCAACTTGCCATTGGCTCAACTTACCCCATGGCCATTGGCTCAACTTACCCCATGGCCATTGGCTCAATTTACCCCAAGGCCATTGGCTCAATTTACCCCATGGCCATTGGCTCAACTTACCCCATGGCCATTGGCTCAATTTACCCCATGGCCATTGGCTAAACTTACCCCATGGCCATTGGCTCAATTTACCCCATGGCCATTGGCTCAACTTACCCCATGGCCATTGGCTCAATTTACCCCATGGCCATTGGCTCAATTTACCCCATGGCCATTGGCTCAACTTACCCCATGGCCATTGGCTCAATTTACCCCATGGCCATTGGCTCAACTTACCCCATGGCCATTGGCTCAATTTACCCCATGGCCATTGGCTCAATTTACCGCATGGCCATTGGCTCAACTTACCCCATGGCCATTGGCTCAATTTACCCCATGGCCATTGGCTCAACTTACCCCATGGCCATTGGCTCAATTTACCCCATGGCCATTGGCTCAACTTACCCCATGGCCATTGGCTCAATTTACCCCATGGCCATTGGCTCAACTTACCCCATGGCCATTGGCTCATCTTACCCCATGAGTAGAATTGACAATGACGACAGTGAACGGAAAATGCTAATCGGTCTCCATTAAAACAGATTTGAAGCATCAATGTTCAGTGTGGCTGACCCAAATCCATGGATACAGTTTTTTGTGTGAAACTGAACAAGCCCAAAAAGTTTACAGGCCCAAAACATTTGCTGTAATGTTGTTGGAATGGTGTGTGTCTAACCATTAATAATTAAGAATGCCTCATGGAAATCACAATAATAACTAGAACAGAAAACATCCCAGTAAAAACACCAGAGCTCAATTGCAAGTTTTTGACAGTTGTCTCATACTTGTACGGCAATGTGGTGTGGTGTATCGCTTAACAAGTCCAGTCTGTATTTAACTGGATATTATGGAAAGGGTGATTGTGTATGATGAGTGAGATAGACAGACAGACAGACATGTTCTCTCTCTCTCTCTCTCTCTCTCTCTCTCTCTCTCTCTCTCTCTCTCTCTCTCTCTCTCTCTCTCTCTCTCTCTCTCTCTCTCTCTCTCTCTCTCTCTCTCTCTCTCTCTCTCTCTCTCTCTCTCTCTCTCTCTCTCTCTCTCTCTCTCTCTCTCTCGATGTGCTCTAATGATGAAACTAACAGCGGCTCTCAGAATAATCCCCAACATCTCGGGTTCTATTTTAACAAACCTAACGCAATGGTAAATCTAAGTGCAGGGGGTAGCACTATAAGTTCAGGGGTCAGATTTTTTTGTGCTTTTTTCATAATTATAATTATCAGCGAGTTGTGGGTGTGTCGAGGCTTGGCCCCTCACTGGCCAATCAGAACGTGCTCCATGGCGAAATATGTAGTTGCTTCAAGTTGTGTATTTACAGTATTTTATGTATATGCCTTGGAATCAGTTCCAATGTTAGTTACAGAAACGAAATAACAAAATGTATAAATATGTTAACTTGAACCCATTTGCAGTCCACATTGTTTTAAGTAATTGCATGGCTTCCATGGCATTCACAATGATATAGGGGCTAGGCCTACTGTAAATGGCTTTCAGGTTGAGCATGGACGTGCCAAACATTGTCAACAAGCAAGATAAATTAATTACTGATAAGGCCTAAAAAGAGAACTAATAATTCTAATCAAATTCTAAACAAAACGAAACAACAACTTCTTTTAAACAGGGCTGATATAAGACCGGTAAGTTGCTGAACTTGGCGTTAGGGATGGAATCTGATCAGTCCCTACACCCAAACGAGGGCATTGCATCCTTCCACCTCTGGCCTGCTGGCCCCCCTACCTCTGGCCTGCTGGCCCCCCTACCTCTGCGGAAGCACAGTTCCCGCTCAGCCCAGTCAAAACTGTTCGCTGCTCTGGCACCCCAATGGTGGAACAAGCTCCCTCACGACGCCAGGACAGCGGAGTCACTGACCACCTTCCGGAGACACTTGAAACCCCACCTCTTTAAGGAATACCTGGGATAGGATAAAGTAATCCTTCTACCCCCCCTTACCCCAACCCCCCAAAAAATAAAATAAAATAATAATAATAATAATTGTAAAGTGGTTGTCCCACTGGCTAATGTGAATGCACCAATTTGTAAGTCGCTCTGGATAAGAGCGTCTGCTAAATGACGAAAATTCCAAACTAACGCGCATTTGACACTAGCGCCGCCTTAACGTCAGCCGAAAATAAAGCCCCTCCTCTTCACTGTGGTTACATAACCAGACCTGGGGCAGGAGCAGCAGTAAGCCCCTCCTCTTCACCGTGGTTACATAACCAGACCTGGGGCAGGAGCAGCAGTAAGTCCCTCCTCTTCACTGTGGTTACATAACCAGACCTGGGGCAGGAGCAGCAGTAAGCCCCTCCTCTTCACCGTGGTTACATAACCAGACCTGGGGCAGGAGCAGCAGTAAGTCCCTCCTCTTCACTGTGGTTACATAACCAGACCTGGGGCAGGAGCAGCAGTAAGCTGAGGATGATACATAATAACAGTCTGTTTCTAAAGACTGAGGAGAGTCAGGACACTAGTTGTCTACTGTCAAACACCTTTATGAAGCCTTTATAAACAGTGTGTGTCTCTAATGGCACACTATTCTCTATGGGTCCTGGTCAAAACTAGTGCACTAAATAGAAAACAAGGGGTCTATTTGGGATGCAGTCACGGTTTGGGATGGCTCCATAATGCAGTTACATACTGCGGTAGTGTTTGACCCAGAAACAGGGACGGATGTGGTGCTGTGATGTAAGGATGCTGTGGAGAGGCTGTAGCTGTAGCTGTGCTCCTCTCCTCTCCTCTCCTCTCCTCTCCTCTCCTCTCCTCTCCTCTCCTCTCCTCTCCAATCCTCTCCTCTCCTCTCTTTCCCTCTCTCTCTCTCTCTCTCTCTCTCTCTCTCTCTCTCTCTCTCTCTCTCTCTCTCTCTCTCTCTCTCTCTCGCTCTCTCTCTCTCTCTCTCTCTCTCTCTCTCTCTCTCTCTCTCCTCTCCTCTCCTCTCCTCTCCTCTCCTCTCCTCTGACTGTCCCACAAGACTTCATTAGCAGACTAAGCTGTAGGTTCAACTACATAACCTTCAAATCATCTCTCTCTCTATTCCTCTCTCTCTTCTCTTTCTCCCCCCTCTCTCCTGCCCTTTTGATTCTTTCTCTCCCCCAGCCCCCCTCTCTCTCTCTCACCTCTCTTTCTCTCTCTCTGTCTCTCTCTCTCTCTCTCTCTCTCTCTCTCTCTCTCTCTCTCTCTCTCTCTCTCTCTCTCTCTCTCTCTCTCTCTCTCTCTCTCTCTCTCTCACCTCTCTTTCTCCCTTCTCTCCCTCCCTCTCTGTCTCCTGGCTCTAAAGTGGAACAACGTCTTAATCGGGACTCACTCAGAGACGTGAGAGGAATGGTAGAGCAGCCCGACGTTGATGCCGCCACGGCAGACAGAGAGAGAGAGAGACAGAGAGAGACAGAGACAGAGAGACAGAGACAGAGACAGAGAGAGAGAGAGAGAGAGAGAGAGAGAGAGAGAGAGAGAGAGAGAGAGAGAGAGAGAGAGAGAGAGAGAGAGAGAGATGCCAACTAACAGGGAGCTAGCTAGCGGTGGTTGAGAACTAAAGAGAGTAACTGCATAGTGATGAGTTGCCTGCTGTCAAAGGCATTTACTCTGTAACGGGGATAAATTTTTTTTATGTGTGGGGGGAAGAGAAAGATAGTACAACATTAAACATTATCTCTGTTCAACAGAGACAAAGGAAGCAGGGGAACTATACTTCATACTGACTCACTCCCTCCCTCCCTCCCTCTCCTTCCTCTCTCCCTCCCTCCCTCCCTCCCTCATCCCTCTCTCCTCACTGCTGGGAGTTCAGATCAGGGTGAAACAACTGAAAGGAAATATGTAATAATATTTGACTTGGAGCCTTTTTATTGTCAAATCTGCAGGTTACCAAAGGAAGGAAACATTCACTACCTCTGAGGTAATCCAGCAATGCCAAAAACGACATCATGCATGTGTCTCACAAATAAGAATATTTAGCATAACTATAAACTCTACTACAGCAGTCTATGAACCATTAAACCAGAAGTGGTGTATAGGTGAAATCACTGGGGAAGCCAAGCCAGAAAAAAAAAGCCATATTACAATCTACGTGTTGTTATAATTGTGTTGTTTGCTCTATAACCTGTTAGTTCATATGCCTTGCAAATGTGATATATCAGCCTCTTAGCATAGACTAGACGTAACATAGTAAAGGTAAATCCGGGACACTCAAATTAGTAGGATAAATTACGTTTGGTACGGTTACGTAAGACAGATGGTTACGTTTGGTACGGTTACGTAAGACAGATGGTTACGTAAGGCTAAAACAGAAGCAGGGTGTTGGTCGGGGTGGCTGGGTTGGCTGATAACGGGAACGTCTAGCAACCCAAAGGTTGCGATTTAGAATCTCATCACGGACAACTTTAGCATTTTAGCTAATTAACAACTTTTTTTACTACTTACTACTTGTTAGCTACATTGCAACTACTTAGCATGATAGCTAACCCTTCCCCTAACCTCAACCCTTTAACCTAACTCTAACCTTAACCCTTTAACCTAACTCTAACCTTAACCCTTTTAGCTAACACTTTCCCTAACTCTAACCTTAACCCTTTTAGCTAACCCTTCCCCTAACCCTAACATTATAACCCTTTTAGATAAACCTTTCCCTAAGCCTAACCTTGACCCTTTTAGCTAACCCTTCCCCTAATCCTAGCCCTAACCTTAACTGTTTTACCTAACTCCTAAAGTTAACCCTAACCCCTAGCCTAGCTAATGTTAGCCACCTAGCTAGAGTTCGTAACAGATAATACATTTTGCCAATTTGTAACATATAGTAAGTTTTGCAAATTCATAACATATAATAGGAATTGTAAATTGTGACATATCACACGAAATGGGTGATGGACATTATTAAATGAAAACATACCATACGAAACGTAATGGAGTGTCTCGGATTTACATACAGAATAATACAACATGCTCAGGTTGGATATATAGGCCTAAGGCCGAGACAATAAGAAGACACAGTGACATAATAAATTCAACCACACCTTTGTTTCATCACAAAACCGGAGAGCGACATCTGTCCGGTGAAGTCCACAAAGCATTTCACATGCAACAAAACAGTTAGATGACCTACAGCATGGTCGGGTAAGTTAATGTTTTTTTTGACATTTTCGGACTACTAAACAACTATTGATTTGGAACCACGGAGAGTTACCGGAAGTCACAAAGAAAACAGGAGCTGCCTCCACTATTCCAGCACCATTTCAACTTCAACATTTCAACATCGTCATATCACCTATGCTTAGTCTAACACAGTGCTCGCTAGCCTAACTTCCTTTCATGGGCAACGTTAGCTAGTTAACAATAGCCTTCTACATCTAGCTACATCCTCTCAGGCCAGAGGCACAATTTATGAATTAATGGTTGGATCAGAATCGCCGTTATAATCATTGGCCAGTACGGAGAATAAAGTCCAAATCCCTATCTCCATCCATGCCTAATTTAGGAAAGGGACAATTTTAGCTAGCTAGCTAGTCACTGGAGGACAACAACACAACGAGATGCAACAATTCAAGTTGATTCTGTTAATGAAGTATTGCGCTCGATGTGACGTGATTGGAGTGAAGTGCACCAGGACCATTCACAGTTGAGCTCACTCAGTTTAGCTCAATGCTGATTGGCAATTATTTTATACTTTGTTTTATCAAGGGAGGCCAAATGCTCGCTGGCTTATCTTGCAATCAATGCTTCGGGCGCCAACAATGTCATACTATTTTTGACCAGACAGCATCAGATAGATGGCCTACACATACAGAGACAGAGGGGCGCTGTTTCAGTCACTCGGATGCTTTCTCCGGAGAGATACGTTACGCCTCGGATGCTTTCTCCGGAGAGATACGTTACGCCTCGGATGCTTTCTCCGGAGAGATACGTTACGCCTCGGATGCTTTCTCCGGAGAGATACGTTACGCCTCGGATGCTTTCTCCGGAGAGATACGTTACGCCTCGGATGCTTTCTCCGGAGAGATACGTTACGCCTGGATGCTTTCTCCGGAGAGATACGTTACGCCTCGGATGCTTTCTCCGGAGAGATACGTTACGCCTCGGATGCTTTCTCCGGAGAGATACGTTACGCCTCGGATGCTTTCTCCGGAGAGATACTTTACGCCTCGGATGCTTTCTCCGGAGAGATACGTTACGCCTCGGATGCTTTCTCCGGAGAGATACGTTACGCCTCGGATGCTTTCTCCGGAGAGATACGTTACGCCTCGGATGCTTTCTCTGGAGAGATACGTTACGCCTCGGATGCTTTCTCCGGAGAGATACGTTACGCCTCGGATGCTTTCTCCGGAGAGATACGTTACGCCTCGGATGCTTTCTCCGGAGAGATACGTTACGCCTCGGATGCTTTCTCCGGAGAGATACGTTACGCCTCTTGGCGAATTGAAGGATAATTATGAAACACAGAGAGACGAAAGATAAATTATTTTATATGTTTAGTTTAGTTTTTTGGGGTACATTTTTGGGGAAGCCTGGCGACCCAACATTCAGAGCAGGTATAATATATATATATATATATATATATATATATATATAAAGTTGGCCTACACTACACAACTACACTACACAACTACACAACACAAATACACTACACAACTACACTACACAACTACACTACACTACAGTAAATTACACTACACTATACTATACTACACTAATCTATAAAACACAGCTACACTATACTAAACCACACTATACTACACTACACTATACAACACTACACTACACTACACAATACTAGGCTACACTACACTACACAACACCATACTACACAACACTACACAATACTAGGCTACACTATACAACACAACACTACACTACACAACACTACAACACTACAACACTACACAACACTACACTACTCTACAACTACACAACACTACACAACACAACCCTACACAACACTACACAACACTATACTACACAACACTACAACACTATACTACACAACACTACACAACACTACACAACACTACAACACTACAACACTACACAACACTACACAACACTACACTACACAACACTACACAACACTACAACACTACAACACTACACAACACTACACTACTCTACAACTACACAACACTACACAACACAACACAACACTACCCTACACAACACTATACTACACAACACTACACAACACTACACAACACTATACTACACAACACTACAACACTACACAACACTACAATACACAACACTACAACTACACTACACAACGCTACACTAAACTACACTACACAACACTATACTACACAACACTACAACACTACCCTACACTACACTACACAACACTACACTAAACTTAACTACACTACACAACAACACAACACAACACTACACTACAACACTACACTATAATGCAACACAACACAACACAACACAACACTACACTACACAACACTACACCACACTACACAACACTACAACACTACACTACAACACAAAACAACACTGCACTAAACTACACTACATCAACACAAAAACATCACAACTCTACACAACACTACAACAACACAACACTACACAACACTACAACAACACAACACTACACAACACTACAACAACACAACACAACACTACACTGCACAACATTACACAACACTACACAACACAACACTACAACACAACACAACACTACAATACACTACACTACACAGCACTGTACTACACTTCACTACGCAACACAGCACAAAACTACACTATCCTACACTAAACTATACTAAACTATACTACACAACACTACAACACTACACAACACTGCACTATACTACAACTACACTACACAACACTACAACACTACACTACAACTACACTACACTACACTATACAACACTACAACACTACCCTACCCTACACTACACTACGCAACACAACACAACACTACACTACACAACACTACACAACACTACACAAAACTACACAACAACAACACTACACTACATAACACTACACAACACTACACTTCACAACACTACACTACACTACACTACACTACATAACACTACACAACACTATACTACACAACACTACAATAACGCAACACAACACTCGACAACACTACACTACAACTAAACAACGCTACACTACACAACACTATGCTAAAAACACTACACAACACAACACTATAGAATAATAGTGAAGACATCTAAACTATGAAATAACACATATGGAATCATGTAATAACCAAGAAATTGTTAAACAAATCAAAATATATTTTAAATGTGTGATTCTTTAAATAGCCATCCTTTGCCTTGATGACAGATTTGCACACTCTTGGCATTCTCTCAACCAGCTTCACCTGGAATGCTTTTCCAACAGTCTTGAAGGGGTTCCCACATATGCTAAGCACTTGTTGGCTGCTTTCCATTCACTCTGCGGTCCGACTCATCCCAAACCATCTCAATTGGGTTGAGGTCGGGTGATTGTGAAGGCCAGGTCATCTGATGCAGCACTCCATCACTCTCCTTCTTGGTAAAATAGCCTTTACACAGCCTGGAGGTGTGTTGGGTCATTGTCCTGTTGAAAAACAAATGATAGTCCCACTAAGCCCAAACGAGATGGGATGGCGTATCGCTGCAGAATGCTGTGGTAGCCATGCTGGTTAAGTGTGCCTTGAATTCTAAATAAATCACGGCCAGTGTCACCAGCAAAGCACCCCCACACCATAACACCTCCTCCTCCATGCTTTACGGTGGGAAATACACATGCAGAGATCATCCGTTTACCCACACCGCGTCTCACAAAGACACGGCGGTTGGAACCAAAAATCTCCAATTTGGACTCCAGACTAAAGGTCACATTTCCACCGGTCTAATGTCCATTGCTTGTGTTTCTTGGCCCAAGCAGGTCTCTTCTTCTTATTGGTGTCCTTTAGTAGTGGTTTCTTTACAGTAATTCGACCATGAAGGCCTGATTCACACAGTCTCATCTGAACAGTTGATGTTGAGATGTGTCTGTGACTTGAACTCTGTGAAGCATTTATTTGGGCTGCAATTTCTGAGGCTGGTAACTCTAATGACTTATCCTCTGGGTCTTCCATTCCTGTGGCGGACCATGAGGAGGGGATACTATATAATATTGTTGAGTCTGTAACCATGATGAGGGGATACTATATCATGTTGTTAAACCTTGTCTTTCAACCACTCCACAAATTTCTTGTTAACAAACTATAGTTGAAAAGTAATAAAGGGAAGTATGTATATAAAAAACATGGGGGATTGGAAGTGATGCAGACAATTACATTGATAGAAGATACAATCTATCTGCAATATTAAGCTGATCTACACCCCCCCAAAAAAAAATATATATATATAAAATAAAAAGCATAGTTTTGGCAAGTCGGTTAGGACATCTACTTTGTGCATTGCACAAGTTATTTTTCCAACAATTGTTTACAGACAGATTATTTCACTTTCATAATTCACTGTATCACAATTCCAGTGGATCAGAAATGTACATACACTAAATTGACTGTGCCTTTAAACAGCTTGGAAAATTCCAGAAATTGATGTTATGGCTTGTGAAGCTTCTGATAGGCTAATTGACATCATTTGAGTCAATTGGTGGTGTACCTGTGGATGTATTTCAAGGCCTACCTTCAAACTCAGTGCCTCTTTGCTTGACATCATGGGAAAATCAAAAGAAATCAGCCAAGACCTCAGAAAAAAAATTGTAGACCTCCACAAGTCTAGTTCATCCTTGGGAGCAATTTCCAAACGCCTGAAGGTACCACGTTCATCTGTACAAAAAATAGTATGCAAGTATAAACACCAATGGACCACGCAGCCGTCATACCGCTCAGGAAGGAGACGCGTTCTTTGGTGAATGTACTTTGGTGCGAATGTGCAAATCAATCCCAGAACAACAGCAAAGGACCTTGTGAAGATGCTGGAGGAAACAGCTACAAAAGTATCTATATCCACAGTAAAACAAGTCCTATATCGACATAACCTGAAAGGCCGCTCAGCAAGGAAGAAGCCACTGCTCCAAAACCACCATAAAAAAGCCAGACTACGGTTTACAACTGTACATGGGGACAAAGATCGTACTTTTTTGAGAAATGTCCTCTGGTCTGATGAAACAAAAATAGAACTGTTTGGCCATAATGACCATCGTTATGTTTGGAGGAAAAACGGGGTCACTTGCAAGCTGAAGAACACCATCCCAACCGTGAAGCACGGGGGTGGCAGCTTCATGCTGTGGGGGTGCTTTGCTGCAGGAGGGACTGGTGCACTTCACAAAATAGATGGCATCATGAGGAAGGAAAATTCTGTCGATATATTGAAGCAACATCTCAAGACATCAGTCAGAAAGGTAAAGCTTGGTCAAAATGGGTCTTCCAAATGGACAATGACCCCAAGCATACTTCCAAAGTGGTGGCAAAATGGCTTAAGGATAACAAAAACAAGTTATTGGAGTGGTCATCACAAAGCCCTGACCTCAATCTTATAGAACATTTGTGGGCAGAACTGAAAAAGCGTGAGCGAGCAAGGAGGCCTACAAACCTGACTCAGTTACACCAGCTCTGTCAGGAGGAATGGGCCAAAATTCACCCAATTTATTGTGGGAAGCTTGTGGAAGGCTACCAGAAACGTTTGGCCCAAGTTAAACAATTTAAAGGCAATGCTACCAAATACTAATTGAGTGTATGTAAACTTCTGACCCACTGGGAATGTGATGAAATAAATAAAAGCTGAAATAAATCATTCTCTCTACTATTATTCTGACATTTCACATTCTTAAAATAAAGTGGTCATCCTAACTGACCTAAAACAGGGAATTTTTACTAGGATTAAATGTCAGGAATTGTGAAAAACTGAGTTTAAATGTATTTGGCTAAGGTGTATGTAAACTTCCGGACTTCAACTGTATTTAAACCAGTCATCCATATCAGCTATGGTTTTTAAAAAGTTAGTAAATGAGGCTGAATGAACTGTTTCGCTGCCAGACAAGGCTCCGCTGAAAGCCAGGTGTAGCAGCGGTAAGGATTCACTCCATGGTGCTGAATAGAAAGATCTGCTGTTGGGACAGCTTTATGGAGGCCCTAACAGTTTCTGGGCACCGTTTGTCACCGTTATAGTGCAATGAATGTATTGTTTAGTGTTGTGTTGAGTTATGTAGTGGCTTTGCTGGCATGCGTCTAAAACAAATTGGTTGAGTTTTATATGCTAGATTTACATGCTAAAATTGCCAGTGTTCCCTTGGCATTCATGAATACACGCCACTGCATTAAACACAATCCTAGTGCGTAGAGTTCAGTAGAATCACCGTCCTTTTGACCGATTTACAACCTTCTCAAATCAGGGATCCAGTAGATCAGTAGGGCTGTGTCACAAATGCACTATAAAGGGAATAGGGTGCCATTTGGGAAGCAGATTAGATGCTGTTGTTGGGAGGCTGGTTTGTAGGACTCTCACTCAGATGGCAGTAAGTTATAACCCTGCTCATCCATGGCAGGGACCTCTATATAGGTCATTAGTTTACTAGTTGTGCAGTGCATTCGGAAAGTATTCAGACCCCTTGACTTTTTCCACTTTGTTGCGTTCCAGCCTTATTCTAAAATTGCTTTTTTTTTTTTATCCCTCATCAATCTACAGACAATACCCCATAATGACGAAGCAAAAACAGGTTTTAAGAATTTTTTGCTAATTTATAGAATAAAATAAACTAAAATATCCCATGTATATAAGTATTAAGACCCTTTACTCAGTACTTTGTTGAAGCACCTTTGGCAGCGTTTACAGCCTCGAGTCTTCTTGGGTATGACACTATAAGCTTGGCACACCTGTATTTGGGGAGTTTCTCCCATTCTTCTCTGCAGATCCTCTCAAGCTCTGTGATGTTGGATGGGGAGCGTCGCTGTACAGCTATTTTCAGGTCTCTCCAGAGATGTTAGATCTGGTTCAAGTCTGGGCTCTGGCTGGGCCACTCAAGGACATTCAGAGACTTGTCCCGAAGCCACTCCTGTGTTGTCTTGGCTGTGTGCTTAGGGTCGTGAAGCGTTCATCCATGTATATGGGTGAGAGTCTATGTCACGCCCTGGCTCTGGGGACGCTTGTATGTTGAGCCAGGGTGTGAGTGTTCTTTATGTTGTTCTAGTTTTGTGTGTCTAGGGTATAGTTCTTGTATTGTGTTCCTGTGTAGGTTTGTGTTTTGCACCTTTGGACATCACGTATCGATTTGTTGTTTTTGTTTGTGTAATCATTATTTAATAAATATGTTCACCTTCCACGCTGCGCCTTGGTCCTCTGTATCCGACGATCGTGACAGAAGATCCCACCAAGACAGGACCAAGCAGCGTGAAGAGGAGAGAGGATGGACCTGGGATCAGTTGAGTAGGAGTCTCGACTGGGCCAAGCCAAGTGAAGAGCAGAGAGGTTGGACTATGGAGCAGTGGATTAAGAGTCTCGACTGGGCCAAGCCAAGTGAAGAGCAGAGTGGTTGGACTTTGGAGCAGTGGGGTGAGAGTCTGGCGAGAACTAGGGAGGCCTGGTCCACGGGGAGGAGAGACACCCAGACATTTTTTTTGGGGGGGCTCACGCCGTGGACGACGGGGCAGCAGGAGGCCGCGATAGAGCGGTCCAGCGGGTTGGCAGAGGAGGCCGCCAGGTCAAGGGGGCCACTGGTCACAAAGGGGAAGGAAAGTGTAGAGGCACGGCGAGAGGTACTGGGGTGTGTTACCAGTCCGGTCCGGCCCGTTCCTGATCCCCGCGTAGGGCCAGTGGTGTGTGTCCCCAGTACGGTCCGGCCTGTTCCTGTCCCTCGCATCGAGCCTGTGGTGCACGTCGCCAGCCCGGTCCGGCCTGTTCCTGCTCCCCGCATCGAGCCTGTGGTGCGCTTCGCCAGCCCGGTCCGGCCCGTTCCTGCTCCCCGCATCGAGCCTGTGGTGCGCTTCGCCAGCCCGGTCCGGCCCGTTCCTGCTCCCCGCACCAAGTCAGTGGTGCGCCCGTCAGCCCGGTCCGGCCCGGCTCCTGCTCCCGCACCAAGTCAGTGGTGCGCCCGTCAGCCCGGTCCGGCCCGTTCCTGCTCCCCGCACCAAGTCAGTGGTGCGCCCGTCAGCCCGGTCCGGCCCGCTCCTGCTCCCCGCACTCAAGTCAGGGGTGCGTTTACGTCAGCCCGGCTCGCCCGTTCCTGCTCCCCACACCAAGCCAGTGGTGTGCGTCGTCAGTCCGGCACAGCCCGTGCCTGTTCCACCGGTGCCTGGTTCGGCACGGGTCAGCTGCTTCACGCCGGAGCTAGAGCAATCCGCTCCACCAGTGTGCAGTCCAGCTCCGGTCAGCAGGGCCAGACCGGACCAGGGGTACTGTGGGGGGTTAGAGAGGGAGTGGGGATCATGCCCAGAGCCGGATCCGCCGCCAAGGCGGAGTGCCCACCCGGTCCCTCCCCTGTGGTGTTCTGTTGGCGCGGTCGGAGTCACTAGCTAACATTATGTTTATGATCTGTGTAGTAATATTATCTCAGAAAACCATTTGCATTTCTAGTTATAGCCTAATGTTATCTAGCGAACTAGCTAACATTGCACCTATGACAATCGGTTTGTATTGCTAGTACTCTATGGATTGGGATTATGGTTATTTGTTTAGCTAGCTAGCTAGCTACATGTCTAAACAAAAGACTTGACTTTGCCAGATGATTACATGACCCAAGTTAGGCAGGTGAGTCTGACGGTGATTACGGCCATCTATTGTATAAAAATGCTAAAATATTTGTGTCTGGAATTTGTCTTTCAGCATCAGTAGACCACGCCTGACTCTCCTCCACCAGTCATACAAGGAGAATGGTCTAATGCCTCCCATCAGAAAGAGAGCCGGCCCAAACAAGAACAAGTTACACCTGAAGCATGAGGACTTGCAGTGAGTTGTGAACTTCATCAACAACTACGCAGAGGATAATGCAATAGTATTACCAGGACACCACCAGGACACAAACCCTTTGGTGGAAAGCTGCTGCCATCTCATGTGACAAAGGCAGCGGTGTGGCGTCTCTACTAGGAATCGATGACAACACTTGGTATGTAAAGCATAAACAACACGTTTTGATTATTTAATTTACCTCCAACATGATTGGCACTACTTTAATTGATCTCACTTTATTTCTGTATTTTCCAGAGGTACTTGTAGTCAGGCTATCTTCCTTCAGGAATCTGTGGAGAAAACTGCTGCCCAACATCTCAAGCACTAAGCCCCGGACAGACCTGTGCTGGCAGTGCCAGACACTAAGCCCAGGACAGACCTGTGCTGGCAGTGCCAGACACTAAGCCCCGGACAGACCTGTGCTGGCAGTGCCAGACACTAAGCCCCGGACAGACCTGTGCTGGCAGTGCCAGACACTAAGCCCCGGACAGACCTGTGCTGGCAGTGCCAGACACTAAGCCCAGGACAGAACTGTGCTGGCAGTGCCAGAGGAACAACTAGCAGGTGTTCAGATCTGCCAATCTTCCAGGTGCACTATCCTTCTGACCCTATGCATCTAGGTCCCATCTACTTTTTAACTCCTCTCAAGTGTGGCTTGTTTGGTGTCTGCTGTGAAGGAATACCACAACAAGTCTTCTACTTGATTGATGAAGGCATGTCATCCAGCAAAGGCAGGAGAGCATTCATCAACTAAGTGCACCATTTCTTCACCAACTACAGAGTCGGGGAAACATGTGTGGACCTGAATTGTGATCAACTGCAGCGACCAAAACAAGAACAAGTTGTGATCTGGTATTGTGCCTGGAAGACCAGCTCCACAAGCTCCACCACAGTCTGGACCTTCACTTCCTGATCACCAGCTCCACCACAGTCTGGACCTTCACTTCCTGATCACAGGCCACACCAAGTTTGCTCCCGACTGGTGCTTTTGCATCATCAAGCAGCGCTCCAGAAAGACCAGAGTGAATACTTTGTCTGAGATTGCTGGTGTGGTGAAGAACAGCACTGTGACAGGGGTCAACATCCCACAGCTGGTTGGACTGGAGGATGGTACGGTGACAGGGGTCAACATCCCACGGCTGGTTGGACTGGAGGATGGTATGGTGACAGGGGTCAACATCCCACGGCTGGTTGGACTGGAGGATGGTATGGTGACAGGGGTCAACATCCCACAGCTGGTTGGACTGGAGGATGGTACGGTGACAGGGGTCAACATCCCACAGCTGGTTGGACTGGAGGATGGTACGGTGACAGGGGTCAACATCCCACAGCTGGTTACTCTGGAGGATGGTATGGTGACAGGGGTCAACATCCCACGGCTGGTTGGACTGGAGGATGGTACGGAGCTGGTGGAAAGCTATGGCTGGCAACAACACCTGACTCCGTACTTCAGGCCGCTGCCACAGATCAAGCAGTACCAGC
Organism: Coregonus clupeaformis; assembly: GCF_020615455.1. Taxonomy (NCBI): domain Eukaryota; kingdom Metazoa; phylum Chordata; class Actinopteri; order Salmoniformes; family Salmonidae; genus Coregonus; species Coregonus clupeaformis. The sequence goes on along the minus strand of NC_059200.1, from coordinate 12,679,228 downwards.
ACTTCAGGTGAATGTAATTTTCATTGCATTGTATGAGGTTATTCTTCTTATCTAAACTTGGGAGGTGAATTGATGTTATGCGATGTTGTAATGTCTTCTTAATTTTTTAAAAATTATTTCCTGTTTTACAGCTTCGATGCTCTGGAGCCTGGAGTTGTTGTCACTAAGGAGCGTTGGGACTCAGTCAGGACCAGGTTTCAGCTGCTGCACAACGCTGACGTCCTTCCTGTGAGGACGCTGGGAGATGAGAAGCTGGTGAAGCTTCCAGGTGAAGCTGGTTGAGAGAATGCCAAGAGTCTGTAAAGCTGTCATCAAGGCTACTTTGAAGAATCTCAAATATAAATTTCCCTCATTAAAATGCAAATCAATTTATCATCCAAATGCACTCTAGCAAACTCCAGACGGGCCTGGACATGTACTGGCTTAAGCAGGGGGACACCTCTGGCACTGCAGGATTTGAGTCCCTGGCGGCGTAGTGTGTTACTGATGGTAGGCTTTGTAACTTTGGTCCCAGCTCTCTGCAGGTCATTCACTAGGTCCCCCCGTGTGGTTCTGGGATTTTTGCTCACCGTTCTTGTGATCATTTTGACCCCACGGGGTGAGATCTTGCGTGGAGCCCCAGATCGAGGGAGATTATCAGTGGTCTTGTATGTCTTCCATTTCCCTAATAATTGCTCCCACAGTTGATTTCTTCAAACCAAGCTGCTTACCTATTGCAGATTCAGTCTTCCCAGCCTGGTGCAGGTCTACAATTATGTTTCTGGTGTCCTTTGACAGCTCTTTGGTCTTGGCCATAGTGGAGTTTGGAGTGTGACTGTTTGAGGTTGTGGACAGGTGTCTTTTATACTGATATCAAGTTCAAACAGGTGCCATTAATACAGGTAACGAGTGGAGGACAGAGGAGCCTCTTAAAGAAGAAGTTACAGGTCTGTGAGAGCCAGAAATCTTGCTTGTTTGTAGGTGACCAAATACTTATTTTCCACCATCATTTGCAAATAAATTCATAAAAAATCCTACAATGTGATTTTCTGGATTTTTTTCCCTCAATTTGTCTGTCATAGTTGACGTGTACCTATGATGCAAATTACAGGCCTCTCTCATCTTTTTAAGTGGGAGAACTTGCACAATTGGTGGCTGACTAAATATTTTTTTCCCCCACTGTATATGATCACATACAAACGTGTAGCAGAGTTCAGAGCGTGCCGTAAGCTCACTCCACAGCTAGTTGTGTATGGAGCTAATTGGTACCTTTTGGGTGGCTCAAACTGGTGGTACAGTGAGGGAAAAAAGTATTTGATCCCCTGCTGATTTTGTACGTTTGCCCACTGACAAAGACATGATCAGTCTATAATTTTAATGGTAGGTGTATTTGAACAGTGAGAGACAGAATAACAACAACAAAATCCAAAAAAACGCATGTCAAAAATGTTATATATTGATTTGCATTTTAATGAGGGAAATAAGTATTTGACCCCTCTGCAAAACATGAATTAGTACTTGGTGGCAATCACAGAGGTCAGAAGTGTCTTGTAGTTGGCCACCAGGTTTGCACACATCTCAGGAGGGATTTTGTCCCACTCCTCTTTGCAGATCTTCTCCAAGTCATTAAGGTTCCAAAGGGGATCTTCAGCCATTTTATTTATTTTATTTATTTTATTTATTTTATTTATTTTATTTATTTAACCTTTATTTAACCAGTTAAGCCATTTGAGAACAAGTTCTCATTTACAACTGCGACCTGGCCAAGATAAAGCAAAGCAGTGCGATAAAAACAACAACAACACAGAGTTACATATGGAATAAACAAAACGTACAGTCAATAACACAATATAAAATGTAGTACAGTCGTATGAAATAGTTTGGGCACCCCTCTGAGGCTGCATGTTAATTGACTCTGTCGTCACAGAAAATGATCAAAGTGGCATGCCATTCAGTTTCTAATAAAAGCTGAGTACTGGGGTATTGTCCAGACAAAGATTTTAGTGTAGCAATATTAAGTTGTATGAAATTAAATCAGATGTGAAAAATAGGCTATGCAAAAATTAAAAAAGGGTACCCTTGTCATTCTGTTGATTTGAATACCTGAAACTATTTAGCACTGATGAATTGGAACACACAATTGGTTTGGTGAGCTCATTAAGCCTTGAACTTCATAGACAAGTGCATCCAATCATGAGAAAATGTATTTAAGGGGGGCAATTGCAAGTTGTTGTTCTCTTTGACTCTCCTCTGAAGAGTGGCAACATGGGGGCCTCAAAACAACTCTCAAATGACCTGAAAACAAAGATTGTTCAACATTATGGTTTAGGGGAAGGCTACAAAAAGCTATCGCAGAGATGTAAGCTGTCAGTGTCCACTGTGAGGAACATAGTGAGGAAATGGAAAACCACAGGCACAGTTCTTGTTAAGGCCAGAGGTGGCAGGCCAAGTAAAATATCGGAGAGGCAAAGGCGAAGGATGGTGAGAACGGTCAAAAACAGCCCACAGACCACCTCCAAAGACCTACAACATCATCTTGCTGCAGATGGTGTCACTGTGCATCGTTCAACAATTCAGCGCACTTTGCACAAGGAGAAGCTGTACGGGAGAGTGATGCAGAAGAAGCCTTTTCTGCCAAACGCCACAAACAGAGTCGCTTGAGGTACGCAAACGCACATTTGGACAAGCCAGCTTCATTTTGGAATAAGGTGCTGTGGACTGATGAAGCAAATATTTAGTTATTTGGTCATAACAAGGGGCGTTATGCATGACGGCAAAAGAACACAGCGTTCCAAGAAAAACACTTGCTACCCACAGTAACATTTGGTGGGGGTTCCATCATGCTGTGGGGCTGTGTGGCCAGTGCCGGTACTGGGAATCCTGTTAAAGTTGAGGGTCGCATGGATTCCACTCAATATCAGCAGATTCTTGGGAATAATGTTGAAGAATCAGTCACAAAGTTGAAGTAACGCCGGGGCTGGATATTTCAACAAGACAACGTCCCAAAAAACTGCTAAAAATCTACCCTGGCATTTATGCAGAGGAACAAGTACAATGTTCTGGAATGGCCATCCCAGTCCCCAGACCTGAATATCGTTGAGATTCTGTGGGATGATTTGAAGCGGGCTGTCCATGCTCGGCAACCATCAAACCTAACTGAAGTGGAGATGTTTTGTAAGGAGGAATGGTCCAAAATACCTTCATCCAGAATCCAGACACTCATTAGAGGCTATAGGAAGCGTCAAGAGGCTGTTATTTTAGCAAGAGGAGGCTCTACTAAATATTGATGTGATTTTTCTGTTGGGGTGCCCAAATTTATGCGGCTGTCTAATTTCGTTTTGATGCATATTGCACATTTTCTGTTAATCCAATAAACCTAATTTCACTATTTCCAAACACCCAATTATTTATAAATGGAAATCATGGAGATTGTCAGGGGTGCCCAAACTTTTTCATACGACTGTAAGTTATGGACGTAAGGCAATAAAAAATAATATATAGTACATTGATTACTGCAGTCACAATGTGGTTGTCCAGTCATGCATCTGGATTACAATATGTTTCATACATCATAGACAGGTGTAGTCACTAATCCTCTTTTATTCTGCTTATTGTTAAATGATTTAATAATAAACTGTATGTAATGGAAAAATACCTATACGAGGCATTGGAAAGCCTCCCTGGTCGTTGTGGTTGAATCTGTGTTTGAAATTCACTGCTCGACTGAGGGACCTTACATGTAATTGTGTGTGTGGGGTTCAGAGGTGAGGCAGTCGTTCACAAATCATGTTAAACTATTATTGCACACAGAGTGAGTCCATGCAACTTATTATTTTTATTTTTATTTCATTTCACCTTTGTTTAACCAGGTAAACCAGTTGAGAACAAGTTCTCATTTACAACTGCGACCTGGCCAAGATAAAGCAAAGCAGTGCGATAAAAACAACAACACAGAGTTACATATGGAATAAACAAAATGTACAGTCAATAACACAATAGAAAATCTATATACAGTCTGTACAAATGTAGTAAATTATGGAGGTAAGGCAATAAATAGGCCATTGTGTAAAATAATTACAATTTAGTATTAACACTGGAGTGATAGATGTGTAGAAGATGATGTGCAAATAGAGATACTGGGGTGCAAATGAGCAAAATAAATAACAATATGGGGATGAGGTAGTTGGGTGGGCTAATTACAGATGGGCTGTGTACAGGTGCAGTGATCGGTAAGCTGCTCTGACAACTGATGCTTAAAGTTAGTGAGGGAGATAAGAGTCTCCAGCTTCAGAGATTTTTGCAGTTCGTTCCAGTCATTAGCAGCAGAGAACTGGAAGGAATGGCGACCAAAGGAGGTGTTGGCTTTGGGGATGACCAGTGAGATATACCTGCTGGAGCGCATACTACGGGTGGGTGTTGCTATGGTGACCAATGAGCTAAGATAAGGCGGGGATTTGCCTAGCAGTGATTTATAGATGGCCTGGAGCCAGTGGGTTTGACGACAAACATGTAATGAGGACCAGCCAACAAGAGCGTACAGGTCACAGTGGTGGGTAGTGTATGGGGCTTTGGTGACAAAATGGATGGCACTGTGATAGACTACATCCAATTTGCTGAGTAGAGTGTTGGAGGATACAGTGGGGGAAAAAAGTATTTAGTCAGCCACCAATTGTGCAAGTTCTCCCACTTAAAAAGATGAGAGAGGCCTGTAATTTTCATCATAGGTACACGTCAACTATGACAGACAAATTGAGAATTTTTTTCCAGAAAATCACATTGTAGGATTTTTTTATGAATTTATTTGCAAATTATGGTGGAAAATAAGTATTTGGTCAATAACAAAAAGTTTCTCAATACTTTGTTATATACCCTTTGTTGGCAATGACACAGGTCAAACGTTTTCTGTAAGTCTTCACAAGGTTTTCACACACTGTTGCTGGTATTTTGGCCCATTCCTCCATGCAGATCTCCTCTAGAGCAGTGATGTTTTGGGGCTGTCGCTGGGCAACACGGACTTTCAACTCCCCTCCAAAGATTTTCTATGGGGTTGAGATCTGGAGACTGGCTAGGCCACTCCAGGACCTTGAAATGCTTCTTACGAAGCCACTCCTTCGTTGCCCGGGCGGAGTGTTTGGGATCATTGTCATGCTGAAAGACCCAGCCACGTTTCATCTTCAATGCCCTTGCTGATGGAAGGAGGTTTTCACTCAAAATCTCACGATACATGGCCCCATTCATTCTTTCCTTTACACGGATCAGTCATCCTGGTCCCTTTGCAGAAAAAACAGCCCCAAAGCATGATGTTTTCACCCCCATGCTTCACAGTAGGTATGGTGTTCTTTGGATGCATCTCAGCATTTTTTGTCCTCTAAACACGACGAGTTGAGTTTTTACCAAAAAGTTCTATTTTGGTTTCATCTGACCATATGACATTTTCCCAATCCTCTTCTGGATGCACTCTAGCAAACTTCAGACGGGCCTGGACATTTACTGGCTTAAGCAGGGGGACACGTCTAGCACTGCAGGATTTGAGTCCCTGGCGGCGTAGTGTGTTACTGATGGTAGGCTTTGTTACTTTGGTCCCAGCTCTCTGCAGGTCATTCACTAGGTCCCCCGTGTGGTTCTGGGATTTTTGCTCACCGTTCTTGTGATCATTTTGACCCCACGGGGTGAGATCTTGCATGGAGCCCCAGATTGAGGGAGATTATCAGTGGTCTTGTATGTCTTCCATTTCCTAATAAATGCTCCCACAGTTTTCTTCAAACCAAGCTGCTTACCTATTGCAGATTCAGTCTTCCCAGCCTGGTGCAGGTCTACAATTTTGTTTCTGGTGTCCTTTGACAGCTCTTTGGTCTTGGCCATAGTGGAGTTTGGAGTGTGACTGTTTGAGGTTGTGGACAGGTGTCTTTTATACTGATAACAAGTTCAAACAGGTGCCATTAATACAGGTAACGAGTGGAGGACAGAGGAGCCTCTTAAATAAGAAGTTACAGGTCTGTGAGAGCCAGAAATCTTGTTTCTTTGTAGGTGACCAAATACTTATTTTCCACCATAATTTGCAAATAAATTCATTAAAAATCCTACAATGTGATTTTCTGGAATTTTTTTTCTCAATTTGTCTGTCATAGTTGACGTGTACCTATGATGAAAATTACAGGCCTCTCTCATCTTTTTAAGTGGGAGAACTTGCACAATTGGTGGCTGACTAAATACTTTTTTTCCCCACTGTATTTTGTAAATGACATTGCCGAAGTCAAGGATCGGTAGGATAGTCAGTTTTACGAGGGCATGTTTGGCAGCATGAGTGAGGGAGGCTTTGTTGCGAAATAGGAAGCCAATTCTAGATTTAACTTTGGATTGGAGATTCTTAATGTGGAAGGAGAGTTTACAGTCTAACCAGACACCTAGGTATTTGTAGTTGTCCACATACTCTAGGTCAGACCCGCCGAGAGTAGTGATTCTAGTCGGGCGGGCGGGTGCAAGCAGCGTTCGGTTGAAGAGCATGCATTTAGTTTTATTAGCGTTTAAGAGCAGTTGGAGGCTAAGGATAGTCCTTTTTGTTTCCAGGTAGAACCCTTTTGGGTTACATCTACGTTTCGCGGAACCCAAAAGGGTTCTACCTGCAACCAAAAAACAGTACATCAAAGGGTTCTCCTATGGGGACAGACGAAAAACCCTTTAAGGTTCTAGATAGCACCTTTTTTTCTAAGAGTGCAGGGCAAAAAAAACAAACATGTTCACCCCTTTGGTTCCCAAGGACCAGGATAAAGAAACGCTGTTCTATCTAGACTAATCCCATTCAACCACCTCACCTCTCCCTGGCCACTGTATGTAGACATGATCCAACTCTGTGAACACTGACTATACTTAAATTAATGTTTGTTACGTGTACCTGCTTGCTTTATTTGCCTTAAAAAAAAATGTTTTGTGCACCTACTCTAGCAGTCTAGTCCCTCCACCCTTTCCTCTTGTATCCTCTCTCCCTCTACTATAGCAGTCTAGTCCCTCCACCCTTTCCTCTTGTATCCTCTCTCCCTCTACTATAGCAGTCTAGTCCCTCCACCCTTTCCTCTTGTATCCTCTCTCCCTCTACTATAGCAGTCTAGTCCCTCCACCCTTTCCTCTTGTAACCTCTCTCCCTCTACTATAGCAGTCTAGTCCCTCCACCCTTTCCTCTTTGGTGATTGGACTGATGGATGTAAACAGACATTTTGCTGCTACCACGTTTAACAATGTGTGATTCATTACATCATCATTTAAAATAAAGTGAATCATTTTTGTTTCATGTTCTTGTTTGTGCTATGGAGGTCCAGTAGGAGAATGTGAACACTACTGACGACTGTATTGCAATCATGTTGGTAATGTATCCCTTTCCTCTAGTAACCTCTCTCCCTCTACTATAGCAGTCTAGTCCCTCCACCCCTTTCCTCTTGTAACCTCTCTCCCTCTACCATAGCAGTCTAGTCCCTCCACCCTTTCCTCTAGTAACCTCTCTCCCTCTACTATAGCAGGGGGAGAGGAGGTCCAGTAGGTGAATGTGAACACTACTGACAACTGTATTGCAATCATGTGACCTTGTAAAGCTGTCATCAAGGCAAAGGGCGGCTATTTGAAGAATCTCAAATATAAAATATAGTTTGATTTGTTTAACACTTTTTTGGTTACTACATGATTCCATATGTGCTATTTCATAGTTTTGATGTCTTCACTATTATTCTACCATGTAGAAAATAGTAAAAATTAAGAAAAACCCTTGAATGAGTAGGTGTTCTAAAACTTTTGACTGCTACTGTATAATGTGTGTAATGTGTATAATTTATAATGTATATAACTTGTATAATGTAAAATCTATTTATTATGTAAAATGTACAATCTCTATCATGTGTAAAATCTATAATCTATATAATTTGAATAATCCATAATCTATATGATGTGTAAAATATATAATGTGTTAAATATGTATAATGTATATGTGTTAAACGGGATACATCGACAGATCTCTGACAAGGCTAGAACATGCTAGTGTTAACGTCAACGGCTGCGTCACAGTTCTCTTCACTTTTCCAGAAGTGTGAACTTGCACATTCCCCATCATGGTTTTAAAAGCATAGGAATGCTGTCAGCATTGGGCTGGAGGGACTTTCATAGGAATGCTGTCAGCATTGGGCTGGAGGGACTTTCATAGGAATGCTGTCAGCATTGGGCTGGAGGGACTTTCATAGGAATGCTGTCAGCATTGGGCTGGAGGGACTTTCATAGGAATGCTGTCAGCATTGGCTGGAGGGACGTTCATAGGAATGCTGTAAGCATTGGGCTGGAGGGACTTTCATAGGAATGCTGTCAGCATTGGGCTGGAGGGACTTTCATAGGAATGCTGTCAGCATTGGCTGGAGGGACTTTCATAGGAATGCTGTCAGCATTGGGCTGGAGGGACTTTCATAGGAATGCTGTCAGCATTGGGCTGGAGGGACTTTCATAGGAATACTGTCAGCATTGGCTGGAGGGACGTTCCACTATTGTCAAATCCATGAGAGAAAGTGTGCAAGTGTACACTTCTTGAGATCAATGCAGAATTGGGACGTCGCCAATGCCTTTATTTCTGAATGGAGAGAACAGACTGAAAGTGATGTAGTAATTCTGGTCTCCACTAGATGGTAGTCACGAGCCAAACACACATCTTGCCTGTGTTGGACACGCTCCATCAATGGAAGGACATGCCAAGTCCCATTGTTCAGGAAATGAACAAATCATCAAGGGTAGAGGACTAAAGATATACATTAGACAAATAGTATCACAATAGTTATATTAATAGTTAATGTCTTAGTTTTTTCTGCTATTATCTTTAGCCTATAACAAATATCACAACTGTAAAAGTGATAGACAGACTACCCCCCTGTAACTATTCCCCAGGTCATTGCTGTAAATGAGAATGTGTCAACTTACCAGGTAAAATAAGTGATGTATGGTTTCAGTTTGAACTTTTCCAAAGTTCAAGACTGGATTGAGATGGATCTAATGTCCACTGTCCACTACAACATGGGTAGATAGATGATTTGACCTTTTATAGTCAATTAAGACTCTTTAACATTGTGCGTCCCAAATTACACCCTGTGCACTACCTTTGACCATGGCCCTATCCAGACAGACGGACGGGGCCCTATCCGGACGGACGGATGGACGGGGCCCTATCCAGACGGACGGACGGGGCCCTATCCGGACGGACGGACGGGGCCCTATCCAGACGGACGGACGGGGCCCTATCCAGACGGACGGACGGGGCCCTATCCAGACGGACGGAAGGGGCCCTATCCGGACGGACGGACGGGGCCCTATCCAGACGGACGGACGGGGCCCTATCCAGACGGGACGGACGGGCCCTATCCAGACGGACGGACGGGGCCCTATCCGGACGGACGGATGGACGGGGCCCTATCCAGACGGACGGACGGGCTCCTATCCAGACGGACGGACGGGCGGGGCCCCTATCCGGACGGACGGGCTCTATCCGACGGACGGGCCCTATCCCGGGACGGACGGACGGGACGGGCCCTATCCAGACGGACGAGGCCCTATCCCGGGACGGACGGGGCCCTATCCGGACGGACGGGACGGACGGGGCCCTATCCAGACGGACGGACGGGGCCCTATCCAGACGGACGGACGGGGCCCTATCCAGACGGACGGACGGGGCCCTATCCAGACAGACGGACGGGGCCCTATCCGGACGGACGGATGGACGGGGCCCTATCCAGACGGACGGACGGGGCCCTATCCAGACGGGACGGACGGGCGGGGCCCTATCCCGGACGGGCGGGGCCCTATCCCGGACGGACGGACGGACGGGCCCTATCCAGACGGGACGGGCCCTATCCCGGAGGACGACGGACGGGCCCCTATCCAGACGGGACGGGCCCCTATCCCGGACGGACGGACGGGACGGACGGGACCTATCCAGACGGACGGACGGGCCCTATCCAGACGGACGGACGGGGCCCTATCCTGACGGACGGACTTGGCCCTATCCGGACGGACGGATGGACGGGGCCCTATCCAGACGGACGGACGGGCCCTATCCAGACGGGCCGGACGGGCCCCTATCCAGACGGACGGACGGGCCCCTATCCAGACGGACGGACGGCCCCTATCCAGACGGGACGGACGAGGCCCTATCCCAGACGGACGGACGGGCCCTATCCCGGACGGGCGGGACGGGGCCCTATCCAGACGGACGGACGGGCCTATCCAGACGGGACGGGCGGGGCCCCTATCAGGACGGGACGGACGGGCTCTATCAGGACGGACGGACGGGCCCCTATCCAGACGGACGGACGGGGCCCTATCCAGACGGACGGACGGACGGGGCCCTATCCGGACGGACGGGGCCCTATCCGGACGGACGGACGGACGGGGCCCTATCCAGACGGACGGGGCCCTATCCGGACGGACGGACGGGGCCCTATCCAGACGGACGGACGAGGCCCCTATCCAGACGGACGGACGGGGCCCTATCCCGGACGAGACGGATGGACAGGGCCCCTATCCAGACGGGACGGACGGGGCCCTATCCAGGACGGACGGGCGAGGGCCCCTATCCAGACGGACGGACGGGGCCCTATCCAGACGGACGGACGGGGCCCTATCAGGACGGACGGACGGGGCCCTATCCAGACGGACGGACGGGGCCCTATCAGGACGGACGGACGGGGCCCTATCCAGACGGACGGACGGGGCCCTATCCAGACGGACGGACGGGGCCCTATCCAGACGGACGGACGGGGCCCTATCCAGACGGACGGATGGACAGGGCCCCTATCCAGACGGGCCGGACGGGCCCCTATCCGGACGGACGGACGGGGCCCTATCCAGACGGACGGACGGATGGGGCCCCTATCCAGACGGACGGACGGGCCCTATCCAGACGGACGGACGGGGCCCCTATCCAGACGGACGGACGAGGCCCTATCCAGACGGGACGGCGGGCCCTATCCAGACGGGACGGACGAGGGCCCTATCCAGACGGACGGACGGGGCCCTATCCAGACGGACGGACGGGGCCCTATCCGGACGGACGGACGGACGGGGCCCTATCCAGACGGACGGACGGGGCCCTATCCAGACGGACGGACGGGGCCCTATCCGGACGGACGGACGGGGCCCTATCCAGACGGACGGACGGGGCCCTATCCAGACGGACGGACGGGGCCCTATCCAGACGGACGGACGGACGGGCCCCTATCCTGACGGACGGACGGACGGGGCCCTATCCAGATGGACGGATGGACAGGGCCCTATCCAGACGGACGGACGGACGGGGCCCTATCCAGACGGACGGACGGACGGGCCCCTATCCAGACGGACGGACGGGCCCTATCCCAGACGGGACGCGGGCCCCTATCCGGACGGGACGGACGGACGGGCCCTATCCAGACGGACGGACGGGCCCCTATCCAGACGGGCGGACGGGGCCCTATCCAGACGGGACGGACGGGGCTCCTATCAGGACGGACGGACGGGCCCTATCCAGACGGACGGACGGGGCCCCTATCCAGACGGACGGACGGGCCCTATCCCAGACGGACGGACGGGGCCCTATCCGACGGGACGGATGGACAGGGCCCCTATCCAGACGGACGGGGCCCTATCCCAGACGGATGGACGGGGCCCTATCCAGACGGACGGACGGGGCCCTATCCAGACGGACGGACGGGGCCCTATCCAGACGGACGGACGGGGCCCTATCCGGACGGACGGATGGACAGGGCCCTATCCAGACGGACGGGGCCCTATCCAGACGGACGGGGCCCTATCCAGACGGACGGACGGATGGTAAAAGTAGTGGACTACATAAGGAATAAATCAAATCAAATCACATTTTATTGGTCACATACACGTGTTTAGCAGATGTTATTGCGGGTGTAGCGAAATGCTTGTGCTTCTAGCTCCGACAGTGCAGTAATATCTAACAAGTAATATCTAACAATTTCACAACATATACCCAATACACACAAAACTAAGTAAGGAATGAATTAAGAATATATACATAGACGGACAAGCGATGTTGGAGCGGCATGGACTAAGATACAGTATTTTGAATTTATTATGGATCCCCATTAGCTGCTGCCTAGGCAGCAGCTACTCTTCCTGGGGTCCAGCAAAATTAAGACAGAGTAGTATAGAATGCAGTATATACATATGAGATGAGTAATGCAAGATATGTTAACAATATTAAAGTGGCCTCTCGGGGCCTTAGGGATACGGAGGGACGTGGGTGGGATGCTGATCACTGGGATGACGGCTCAACTTGGGATGGGGAGGGGCTTTAGCGGGGGAATTAGTGGAGAACAATTGAAGGGTTACTCCGTAGCAATGCAAATATCACGGTACAGCTATATGGACACTCAATCATTACGCTATTTTTTATTGGTAAATTTACAAACATATATAATGATAAATAGACTTGAAACTTGTATCTCATTATGGTGTATGGTGAAATAAGTATAGCCAGTTATAATTGTAATGGCTTAGCTGATAATAACAAAAGAAGAACAATATTTACATGGCTCAAAGAGAAGGAATATAATATCTATTGTATACAGGAAACTCATTCAACAATTCGAGATGAAGTAGCGTGGAAAAAAGAATGGGGGGGGGAAATATACTTCTCCCATGGGGAAAGAAATTCAAAAGGGGTGATGATATTAATTAATAGTAATTTCGATCCGAATGTGCAAATTGTCCAAATAGATACGCAAGGTAGATGGATTATTTTAAATATGGTATTGGACCATAAACAGATATGGCTCATTAACCTTTACGGACCAAATAATGATGATCCACAATTCTTTGACAATATATATAATAAATTATCAAGCCTGCAAGCAACTCAAGACAATATTATTATGGTGGGGGATTATAATACTGTTTTAAATAGCTCAATGGACCGAAAAGGAAATCACACCACAAACAATCACCCACATGCTCTTAAGGAAATTGTGAATGTCATGGATACATTAGAACTAGTAGATATATGGAGGCTTAAATATGCTGATCTAGTGAGATATACATGGCGGAGACTGAATCAAGCTAGTCGTCTTGACTTCTTTCTTATCTCATTCTCGTTGGCACCAAAAGTAAAAAAAAGTGTTGATAGGGGACAGAATGCGGTCGGACCATCATATAATAGGCATATACATTACTCTGACTGAATTTCCACGTGGGCGAGGATATTGGAAATTTAATCAAAGCCTATTAGATGATAATTTATTTATAATTAGAACAAAGGAATTTATAACTGACTTTTTCCAACATAACATAGGTACAGCGAATCCCCTTATTGTATGGGACACCTTTAAATGTGCCTTTAGAGGCCATGCAATTCAGTACTCATCTCGAAAACAAAAGCAATTTAGGTCAAAAGAGTTTATACTAAGAAAGGAAATAGAAAGTCTAACAGAACAGATAGATGGCAATAAAAACTGTAACATAGAGGCTCAGAATAAATTAGAGGAAAAACAAAAGAAATGGAAAAACTTATTCAAGAAAGATCAAGTGTAATATATTATAAAAATAAAGCAAACTGGATGGAATATGGGGAAAAATGCACAAAATTCTTTTTTAATCTTCAACATAGGAATGCTACCAAAAAGAACTTAATGAAACTGGTTACAATTGACGGAGTCACCCATAATTCACCTAATGATATTTTGAAGGAAGAAACAAAGTATTTTAAGCATATGTTTTCTTTTCAGTCGCCTCCATCTCCTCTAACTGAAGCTAATTGTAGAGATTTTTTTTCTATTGATAATGTCAAATTAACAGCCACACAGAAAGACTCATGTGAAGGTGAAATTACAGAGGAGGAACTTCTGGATGCAATTAAAGACTTTAAGTCCGGGAAAACTCCAGGGTTGGATGGCATACCAATCGAGGTATACCAAACCTTTTTGATATACTAAGAGGACCGTTATTAGCATGTTTTAACCACTCCTATGTAAATGGTAGATTATCTGACACTCAAGAAGAAGGTCTGATCTCATTATTACTGAAACAGGATACAAGTGGAAAATATAAAGATCCAGTCCATTTACAAAATTGGAGGCCACTTACACTTCAGTGTTGTGATGCAAAAATCCTAGCAAAATGTATAGCGCATAGAATTAAAAAGGTATTGTCGGATATTATTCATTCTAATCAGACAGGTTTTTTACATGGAAGATACATTGGAGATAATATAAGGCAAGTATTGGAAACAATAGAACACTATGAAAAATATGGGAAACCAGGCCTGCTATTCATAGCAGACTTCGAAAAAGGCATTTGATAAAGTTCGACTGGAATTTATATATAAATGCCTGGAGCATTTCAATTTTGGAGAATCTCTTATAAAATGGGTCAAAATCATGTATAGTAACCCTAGGTGTAAAATAGTAAATAATGGCTATTTCTCAGAAAGTTTTAAACTGTCAAGAGGAGTGAAACAAGGTTGTCCACTATCGGCATATCTATTTATTGTGGCCATCGAGATGTTAGCTATTAAAATCAGATCCAATAATAATATCAGAGGATTAGAAATACAGGGCTTAAAAACAAAGGTGTCATTGTACGCAGATGATTCATGTTTTCTTTTAGATCCACAACTAGAATCCCTCCACAGCCTCATAGAGGATCTAGATACATTTTCTAACCTCTCTGGATTAAAACCAAATTATGACAAATGTACTATATTACGTATTGGATCACTAAAAAATACAATTTTTACATTACCATGTAGTTTACCAATAAAATGGTCTGATGGTGATGTAGATATACTCGGAATACATATCCCAAAGGAAATAAATGATCTCACTTCAATAAATTTTAATAGAAAGTTAGCAAAAATAGATAAGATCTTACTACCATGGAAAGGAAAATACCTGTCAATTTGTGGAAAAATCACCCTGATTAACTCTTTAGTATTATCCCAGTTTACCTATTTGCTTATGGTCTTGCCTACGCCTAGCAAACAGTTTTTTAAATTATATGAGAAAAAATATTCAATTTTATTTGGAGCGGCAAGCCAGACAGAATTAAAAGAGCATATTTATATAATGAATATGAATTCGGAGGACAGAAATTATTAAATATTAAAGCATTAGACCTATCACTAAAATCTTCAGTCATCCAAAAGTTATACTTAAATCCGAACTGATTCTCAAGCAAATTAGTAAGATTGTCTCACCCACTGTTCAAGAAAGGCCTTTTTCCCTTTATTCAGATTACAACCTCTCACTTTCAGTTATTTGAAAAGGAAATAATCTCCCAAATGTCACTATTTCTAAAACAAGCCATAGAAAGTTGGTTGCAATTTCAATTTAATCCTCCAGAAACGACAGAACAAATAATGCAACAAATATTGTGGTTAAATTCAAATATACTAATTGACAAAAAACCTTTATTTTTTGACAGAATGTTTAAAAAAGGTATAATCTTCGTAAATGATATCATCGGTAGGACTGGTGGAGTTATGTCGCACATGCAGCTAACAAAAACATATGGAAATGTCTGCTCTACCCAGAATTACAACCAAATAATTGCAGCCTTACCGCAAAAGTGGAAGAGGAAAGTTGAAGGGGGAGAAAGTAAGGAACTTGTCTGTCGGCCTTGCATTAAAGAACATAATTGGTTAAGGAAAACTGTGATTAATAAAAAAGTATATCAGTTTCACTTAAGGACCAAAGGATTGACAGCCGTCCCATATAGATTGCAAAATAGTTGGGAAGAGATCTTTGACGTACCGATCCCATGGCATAGTGTTTATGAACTGACACGCAAAAACGACACCGGATTCAAAAATTAGAATCTTTCAATTTAAATTATTATATAAAATTCTTGCTACCAATAGAATGTTATTTATATGGGGGGATACAATCTTCCCAGCTCTGCAGATTTTGCTGTGAAGAGATAGAATCATTAGATCATTTGTTTTGGTTGTTTTGGTTGTAGCTTGTTTTTGGACACAGGTCCAGGAATGGCTAAAGGATTGCAATATTTACCTGGAACTAACCTTGCAGATAGCATTACTGGGTGATCTGAAAAGTCATAGTCAATCAATCAATAATATAATAATACTTTTAGCAAAAATGTTTATTTTTAATTCACAATCTGTAGAAGCAATGAGAATAGAAAGGTTCAGAACTTTTGTAAAACATCACAGTACGGTTGAAATATATATGGCAAATAGAAATCCTATATGGATGGTGTTAAGAGATAGATGGGAGGTATTGAATAGAGTTGAAGGATGGGATTAATAACAAATAACAACAAATAATAACGAAGATAGCTAATAATGTAAAGCATACTGTGTCCATAATAAGTATATAGGTTGTATGTTGGGAGCTTTTGGGAAAGAGCACAGTTAGAAAGATATGGCATTTAGAAGCAAACCGGATGGACATCATGAAAATGATCGGAGAGGTTGAGAGTAGAAGAAGTTCAGGAGCAAAAAATTAATATATATATATATATATATATATATATATATATATATATATATATAGATATAGAATTATTGTAAAATTAACTCTGTCCATAAGGTGTAGATAGTAAGTATAGACCGGAAGTAGAGGCCTGGGCGTTGTTGTTCACTAATTTACTCCAAGTAGGGAAAGGATGGTGGGGTTGAAAAGTAATAAAGGGGAATATAAAAAATAAAAATAAAAAAAACATGGGGGATTGGAAGTGATGCAGACAATTACATTGATAGAAGATACAATCTATCTGCAATATTAAGCTGATCCATCCCCCCTATAAAAAAAAAAAATATAAATATTAAAGTGACTAATGTTCCATTTCTTTAAAGTGGCCAGTGATTTCAATAGGCAGCAGCAGCCTCTAATGTGCTAGTGATGGCTGTTTAACAGTCTGATGGCCTTGAGATAGAAGCTGTTTTTCATTCTCTCTGTCCCAGCTTTGATGCGCCTGTATTGACCTCGCCTTCTGGATGATAGCGGGGTGAACAGGAAGTGGCTCGGGTGGTTGATGTCCTTGATTATCTTTTTGGCCTTCCTGTGACATCGGGTGCTGCATGTGTCTTGGAGGGCGGGTAGTTTGCCCCCGGTAATGCGTTCGGCAGACCACACAACCCTCTGGAGAGCCTTGTGGTTGCGGGCGGTGCAGTTGCCGTACCAGGTGCTGATGCAGCCCGACAGAATAAGGGGCCTTTTGGGCCGTTTTAACCTCTAGTCTCAGGAGCCTTTCTGGGAGTTTGGTGTATGAAACACGAAACATGTTAGACGTTGTGTAAAAGCAGGGTGGGACAGTTACTCTACCATGCTCTTCTTAGATTTGTAAAAGCCAATTGATGCTTGATCCGAAAATGTAGTCGGAGGCTTCGTATGGAGGGTGTGACGCAATTGTGGAGCTTCCGGAGGCATGCTGAGGCCAAATCAAGCTCCGCACCGCATCACCGTATCTCTCCAATATTGTAACAATGCAGAGGGCTCCGCATAGCTCCGCATTGACATCATGTTTTGACGGTAGGTGGGGGCGGGAGGTCCTGTATATAAACACAAACTCACTTCCTTTACAACTTCCTTCACAGCAGCGCAGCTCCGTGAAGAGCAAGATGTATGAATGCCCTGACTTCTGCTGAGGCCGTATATCCCAGTAAATGCTGTAGCGCCACTGCAGACATTGGATTGACCTGCAGAGCCTTTTACAAACACAAGATCTCTCACTGCATCTCAGTGCTTGAGGTGTCACTACAGACCCCCCTGGTTCGATTCCAGGCTGTATCACAACCGGCCGTGATTGGGAGTCCCATAGGGCGGCGCACAATTGGCCCAGCGTCGTCTGTGTTTGGCCGGTGTAGGCCGTCATTGTAAATAAGAATTTGTTCTTAACTGACTTGCCTAGTTAAATAAAGGTTAAATAAATAAAAAAGTATAACCTTACATCAGTTAGCAGGTTGGCCATCCTTATCAGTTAGCAGGTTGGCCATCCTTATCTGTTAGGTGACAGACTCACTGGTACCCGTTTGCCTTCTCAGGGCAGCTGCCAATATATATACAAACTTGACCTTACCGTCTGCGATCTCAAAATTGTATTTTATATAATGTCCCCAACATAAGGAGTCTGGTAAGAGTTATTTTAGCTTTGCTCCCCAATAATCTTGGATCTGAAACTAGATTATTTTATTCTGATTGTTGATTTTAAATCCCAGATTGGAGCGCCGCTGAACCTGCTGTTATAAACTCTCTTATGCACTGTTTTAATTTCCATCATTGTTATGTTTTATGTAGTGTTTTATGTAGTGTTTTATGTAGTGTTTTATGTAGTGTTTACTATGCATGCTGCTTTGCTGACCAGGGCTCACTTGGAAAAGAGATGTAAATATGAATGTGACCTCTACTTAAATAAAGGATAAATACAAATATTACTTTACTGTAAATGGAGTATGTGTAGATGACAGTTTCAGACAGAAGGCTAGAGGTTAAATCATGTTATACCACCTCAGGGGGAACTCTCACTCAATGGGCTTTTCTTTCTCCAGTCAGGCCAGCCAGAACAGAACAGAGAGAGAGTGATTACAGTAGGCTACAGTGAACGTGGCAGCAGTGATAAGGACACTGCCAGGAGCCACGAGACCAAACTGCTGTTGTTTTCTTTCTATTTGTGGAACTCACTGTCTTTGTTTAAAGGCTGTGTTATTTTAAACCTTTAAACACCAAAAGGTCGCAATCTCCCTTCATCCCTCCCCCATCATCCCTCCCCCCATCATCCCTCCCCCCTTCATCCCTCCCCCCTTCATCCCTCCCCCTTCATCCCTCCCCCATCATCCCTGGCCCCATCATCCCTCCCCCCTTCATCCCTCCCCTCTTCATCCCTCCCCCCTTCATCCCTCCCCCTTCATCCCTCCCCCATCATCCCTGGCCCCATCATCCCTCCCCCTTCATCTCTCCCCCATCATCCCTCCCCCCTTCATCTCTCCCCCCTTCATCCCTGCCCCCTTCATCTCTCCCCCCTTCATCCCCCTTCATCTCTCTCCCATCATCCCTCCCCCATCATTTCTCCCCCCTTCATCCCTTCCCCCTTCATCTCTCCCCCCATCATCTCTCCCCCTTCATCCCTCCCCCATCATTTCTCCCCCCTTCATCCCTTCCCCCTTCAACTCTCCCCCCATCTCCCCCCCTTCATCTCTCTCCCCTTCATCCCTCCCCCCTTCATCTCTCCCTCCCCCCATCCCTTTGTTAAAGACCTCCCTATTGTATGGTGACAGATTTGATCAATGAATACTGCCTTACACCTAAGTGATTTCTCCCCTAGGGGACATTTCAGTTCATCCTCTCCTACCCTACCCTCTCCTACCCTTCCCTACCCTACCCTACCCTACCCTACCCTCTCCTACCCTACCCTACCCTCTTCTACCCTACCCTACCCTGTCCTACCCTCTCCTACCCTACCCTCTCCTACCCTCTCCCTACCCCTTCCCTACCCTACCCTACCCTCTCCTACCCTACCCTCCCCTACCCTACCCTCTCCTACCCTACCCTCTCCTACCCTACCCTACCCTACCCTCTCCTACCCTCTCCTACCCTACCCTACCCTCTCCTACCCTACCCTCTCCTATCCTACCCTACCCTCTCCTACCTTACCCTCTCCTACCCTACCCTCTCCTACCCTACCCTACCCTACCCTCTCCTACCCTACCCTCTCCTAACTTACCCTCTCCTACCCTACCCTCTCCCTACCCTACCCCTACCCTACCCTCTCCTACCCTCTCCTACCCTACCCTACCCTCTCCTACCCTCTCCTACCCTACCCTACCCTCTCCTACCCTCTCCTACCCCTACCCTACCCTCTCCTACCCCTACCCTACCCTACCCTACCCTGTCCTACCCTCTCCCTACCCTACCCCTACCCTCTTCTACCCTACCCTCTTCTACCCTACCCTACCCTCTCCTACCCACCCCACCCCTACCCTACCCTGTCCTACCCTCTCCTACCCTACCCTACCCTCTTCTACCCTACCCTACCCTACCCTCTCCCTACCCTACCCTACCCTCTTCTACCCTACCCTACCCTACCCTCTCCTACCCTACCCTACCCTACCCTGTCCTACCCTCTCCCTACCCTACCCTACCCTCTTCTACCCTACCCTACCCTACCCTCTCCTACCCTACCCTACCCTCTTCTACCCTACCCTACCCTACCCTCTCCTACCCTACCCTACCCTACCCTACCCTGTCCACCCTCTTCTACCCTACCCTACCCTCTCCCTACCCTACCCTACCCTGTCCTACCCTCTCCTACCCTACCCTACCCTCTCCTACCCTCTCCTGCCCTACCCTCCCCTCTTCTACCCTACCCTACCCTACCCTCTTCTACCCTACCCTACCCTCTCCTACCCTACCCTACCCTACCCTACCCTGTCCTACCCTCTCCTACCCTACCCTACCCTCTTCTACCCTACCCTACCCTACCCTCTCCTACCCTACCCTCTCCTACCCTACCCTACCCTACCCTCTCCTACCCTATCCTACCCTCTCCTACCCTTCCCTACCCTCTCCCTACCCTACCCTCTCCTACCCTACCCTACCCTCTCCTACCCTACCCTACCCTACCCTACCCTGTCCTACCCTCTCCTACCCTCCCCTACCCTACCCTACCCTACCCTACCCTACCCTGTCCTACCCTCTCCTACCCCTACCCTACCCTCTTCTACCCTACCCTACCCTACCCTCTCCTACCCTACCCTCTCCTACCCCTACCCTACCCTACCCTCTCCTACCCTCTCCTACCCTACCCTACCCTCTTCTACCCTACCCTGTCCTACCCTACCCTACCCTCTCCCTACCCTACCCTCTCCTACCTTACCCTCTCCTACCCTACCCTCTCCTACCCTACCCTACCCTACCCTCTCCTACCCTCTCCTACCCTCCCCCTACCCTACCCTACCCCTACCCTACCCTACCCTACCCCTACCCTACCCTCTCCTACCCCTACCCTACCCTCTCCTACCCTACCCTACCCTACCCTACCCTACCCTACCCTCTCCTACCCTACCCTCTCCTACCCTACCCTACCCTACCCTCTCCTACCCTACCCTACCCTACCCTACCCCTACCCTCTCCTACCCTACCCTCCCTCCCCTACCCTACCCTACCCTCTCCTACCCTCTCCTACCCTACCCTACCCTCTCCTACCCTACCCTACCTTCTCCTACCCTACCCTCCCCTACCCTACCCTACCCTCTCCTACCCTACCCTCTCCTACCCTACCCTACCCTCTCCCTACCCTACCCTACCTTCTCCTACCCTACCCTCCCCTACCCTACCCTACCCTCTCCTACCCCTACCCCTCTCCTACCCTACCCTACCCTCTCCTACCCTACCCTACCTTCTCCTACCCTACCCTCCCCTACCCTACCCTACCTTCTCCTACCCTACCCTACCCTACCCTCTCCTACCCTACCCTACCCTACCCCTCTCCCTACCCTACCCCTACCCTCTCCTACCCTACCCTCTCCTACCCTCTCCCTACCCTACCCTACCCTACCCTACCCTACCCTCTCCCTACCCTACCCCTACCCTCTCCCTACCCTACCCTACCCTCTCCTACCCTACCCTACCTTCTCCTACCCTACCCCTACCCTACCCTCTCCTACCCTACCCTCCCCTACCCACCCTACCCTCTCCTACCCTACCCTACCCTACCCTCTCCCTACCCTCTCCCTACCCTACCCTACCCTCTCCTACCTTACCCTCTCCTACCCTACCCTCTCCTAACTTACCCCTACCCTCTCCTACCCTACCCTACCCTACCCTACCCTACCCCTACCCTCTCCTACCCTACCCTACCTTCTCCTACCCTACCCTCCCCTACCCTACCCTACCCTCTCCTACCCTACCCTCTCCTACCCCTACCCTACCCCTACCCTCTCCTACCCTCTCCTATCCTACCTTACCCTCTCCCACCCTACCCTCTCCTACCCTACCCTCTCCTACCCTACCCTCTCCTACCTTACCCTCTCCTACCCTACCCTCTCCTAACTTACCCTACCCTCTCCTACCCTACCCTACCCTCTCCTACCCTACCCTACCCTCTCCTCCCCTACCCTACCCTACCCTACCCTCTCCTACCTTACCCTCTCCTACCCTACCCTCTCCTAACTTACCCTACCCTCTCCTACCCTACCCTACCCTACCCTACCCTACCCTACCCTACCCTACCCTACCCTACCCTCTCCTACCCTCCCCTACCCTACCCTACCCTCTCCTACCCCTACCCTCCCCTACCCTACCCTACCCTCTCCTACCCTACCCTCCCCTACCCTACCCTACCCTACCCTACCCTCTCCTACCCTACCCTACCCTCTCCTACCCTACCCTTCTCCTACCCTACCCTCTCCTACCCTACCCTACCCTCTCCTACCCTACCCTACCCTCTCCTACCCTACCCTCTCCTAACTTACCCCTACCCTCTCCTACCCTACCCCTACCCTCTCCCTACCCTACCCTACCCTCTCCTCCCCTACCCTACCCCTACCCTACCCTCTCCTACCTTACCCTCTCCTACCCTACCCTCTCCTAACTTACCCCTACCCTCTCCCTACCCCTACCCTACCCTACCCTACCCTACCCTACCCTACCCTCTCCTACCCTCTCTCCTACCCTACCCTACCCTCTCCTACCCTACCCTCCCCTACCCTACCCTACCCTCTCCTACCCTACCCTCCCCTACCCTACCCTACCCTACCCTACCCTCTCCTACCCTACCCTACCCTCTCCTACCCTACCCTTCTCCTACCCTACCCTCTCCTACCCCTACCCTACCCTCCTCCTACCCTACCCTACCCTACCCTACCCTACCCTACCATACCCTACCCTACCCTCTCCTTCCCTACCCTACCATACTCTACCCTACCCTCTCCTTCCCTACCCTACCATACTCTACCCTACCCTTCTCCTACCCTACCCTCCCCTACCCTACCCTACTGTAATATCTTATGTTTCAATGAGTCGTGGCTGAACGACGACATGGGTAACATACAGCTGGCAGGATATACGCTACATCTGCAGGATAGAACGGCTGACTACGGTAAGACAAGGGGTGGCGGTCTGTGTATATTTGTGAACAACAGCTGGTGCACGAAAACTAATATTAAGGAAGTCTCAAGGTTTTTCTTGCCTGAGGTAAAGTATCTCATGATAAGCTGTAGACCACACTATCTACCAAGAGATTTTTCAGCTATATTTTTTATAGCTGTCTATTTACCACCACAAACTGTTGCTGGCACTAAGATTGCACTCAATGAGCTGTATAAGGCCATAAGCAAACAGGAAAACGCTCATCCAGAGGCAGCGCTCCTAGTGGCCGGAGACTTTAATGCAGGGAAACTTAAATCCTCTAGACCACCTTTACTCAACACACAGAGACACGTACAAAGCTCTCCCTCGCCCTCCATTTGGCAAATCTGACCATAATTCTATCCTCCTGATTCCTGCTTATAAGCAAAAACTAAAGCAGGAAGCACCAGTGACTCGGTTAATAAGGAAGTGGTCAGATGATGCAGATGCATGTGCTGACCAACTGGCAAGTGTCTTCACTGACATTTTCAACATGTCCCTGACTGAGTCTGTAATACCAACATGTTTCAATCAGACCACCATAGTCCCTGTGGCCAAGAACACTAAGAAAACCTACCTAAATGACTACCGACCCGTTGCACTCACATCTGTAGCCATGAAGTGCTTTGAAAGGTTGTTCATGGCTCACACCATTATCCCAGAAACCCTAGACCCACTCCAATTTGCATACAGACCCAACAGATCCACAGATGATGCAATCTCTATTGCACTTCACACTGCCCTTTCCCACCTGGACAAGAGGAACACCTACATGAGAATTATATTCATTGACTACAGCTCAGCGTTCAACACCATAGCGCCCTCAAAGCTCATCACTAAGCTAAGGATCCTGGGACTAAACACCTCCCTCTGCAACTGGATCCTGGACTTCCTGACAGGCCGCCCCCAGGTGGTAAGGGTAGGCAACAACACATCTGCCATGCTGATCCTCAACATGAGGGGCCTTCAGGGGTGCGTGCTCAGTCCCCTCCTGTACTCCCTGTTCACAACATGACTGCATGGCCAGGCACAAATCCAACACCATCATTAAGTTTGCCGACGACACAACAGTGGAAGGCCTGATCACCGACAACGGAGGAGGTCAGACAGGAGGTCAGAGACCTGGCCATGTGGTGCCAGGATAACAACCTCTCCCTCAACGTGATCAAGACAAAGGAGATGATTGTTGACCACAGGAAAAGAAAAGAGGACTGAGCATGCCCCCATTCTCATCAACAGGGCTGTAGTGAAACAGGTTGAGAGCTTCCAGTTCCTTGGTGTCCACATCACCAACAAACTATCATGGCACAAACACATGAAGACAGTCTTGAAGAGGGCACGAAAAAGCCTATTCCCACTCAGGAGACTGAAAATATTTGGCATGGGTCCTCAGATCCTCAAAAGGTTCTACTACTGCACCATCGAGAGCATCCTGACTGGTTGCATCACTGCCTGGTATGGCAACTGCTCGGCCTCCGACCGCACTACAGAGGGTAGTGCGTACAGCCCAGTACATTACTGGGGCCAAGCTTCCTGCCATCCAGGACCTCTATACCAGGCGGTGTCAAAGGAAGGCCCTAACAATTGTCAAAGACTCCAGCCACCCTAGTCATAGACTATTCTCTCTGCTACCGCATGGCAAGCTGTACCGGAGCGCCAAGTCTAGGTCCAAAAGGTTTCTTAACAACTTCTACCCCCAAGTATTATGACTCCTGGACAGCTAATAATGGCTATCCGGACTATTTGCATTGTTGGTTAAGGGCTTGTAAGTAAGCATTTCACTGTAAGGTCTACACCTGTTGTATTCGACTGAGACAAGAACTACACAGAAAGGCTAGAGAAGACACCTTGACAGAGACAAAAACCCTGCAGACAGGCAAGAGAAGCCACCACAACTGAGACAAGAACCAAACAGAAAGGCTAGAGAATTCACGTCGACTGAGACAAGAACCAAACAGAAAGGCTAGAGAATTCACGTCGACTGAGACAAGAACAAAACAGAAAGGCTAGAGAATTCACGTCGACTGAGACAAGAACCAAACAGAAAGGCTAGAGAATTCACGTCGACTGAGACAAGAACAAAACTAAAAGGCTAGAGAATTCACGTCGACTGAGACAAGAACAAAACTAAAAGGCTAGAGAAGCCACCTTGACTGAGACAAGAACCAGACAAAAAGGCAGGTTAGAGAAGTCACTTCGACTGAGACAGGCGAGAGAAGCCACCTCGGCTGACACAAGAACCACACAAAAACAGAGGCTAGAGAAGCCACCTCGACTGAGACAAGAACCACACAGAAAGGCAGGCTAGAGAAGCCACCTCGACTGAGACAAGAACCACACAGAAAGGCAGGCAAAAGATGCCTCCTTGACTAAGACAAGAACCACACAGAAAGGCAGGCAAAAGATGCCTCCTTGACTAAGACAAGAACCACACAGAAAGGCAGGCAAAAGATGCCTCCTTGACTGAGACAGGTTAGAGAAGCCACCTCGACTGAGACAAGAATATACAGTGGGGAAAAAAAGTATTTAGTCAGCCACCAATTGTGCAAGTTCTCCCACTTAAAAAGATGAGAGAGGCCTGTAATTTTCATCATAGGTACACGTCAACTATGACAGACAAAATGAGAAAAAAAAATCCAGAAAATCACATTGTAGGATTTTTAATGAATTTATTTGCAAATTATGGTGGAAAATAAGTATTTGGTCAATAACAAAAGTTTCTCAATACTTTGTTATATACCCTTTGTTGGCAATGACACAGGTCAAACGTTTTCTGTAAGTCTTCACAAGGTTTTCAGACACTGTTGCTGTTATTTTGGCCCATTCTTCCATGCAGATCTCCTCCAGTGCAGTGATGTTTTGGGGCTGTCGCTGGGCAACACGGACTTTCAACTCCCTCCAAAGATGTTCTATGGGGTTGAGATCTGGAGACTGGCTAGGCCACTCCAGGACCTTGAAATGCTTCTTACGAAGCCACTCCTTCGTTGCCCGGGCGGTGTGTTTGGGATGATTGTCATGCTGAAAGACCCCGCCACGTTTCATCTTCAATGCCCTTGCTGATGGAAGGAGGTTTTCACTCAAAATCTCACGATACATGGCCCCATTCATTCTTTCCTTTACACGGATCAGTCGTCCTGGTCCCTTTGCAGAAAAACAGCCCCAAAGCATGATGTTTCCACCCCCATGCTTCACAGTAGGTATGGTGTTCTTTGGATGCAACTCAGCATTCTTTGTCCTCCAAACACGACGAGTTGAGTTTTTACCAAAAAGTTCTATTTTGGTTTCATCTGACCATATGACATTCTCCCAATCCTCTTCTGGATCATCCAAATGTACTCTAGCAAACTTCAGACGTGCCTGGACATGTACTGTCTTAAGCAGGGGGACACGTCTGGCACTGCAGGATTTGAGTCCCTGGCGGCGTAGTGTGTTACTGATGGTAGGCTTTGTTACTTTGGTCCCAGCTCTCTGCAGGTCATTCACTAGGTCCCCCCGTGTGGTTCTGGGATTTTTGCTCACCGTTCTTGTGATCATTTTGACCCCACGGGGTGAGATCTTGCGTTGAGCCCCAGATCGAGGGAGATTATCAGTGGTCTTGTATGTCTTCCATTTCCTAATAATTGCTCCCACAGTTGATTTCTTCAAACCAAGCTGCTTACCTATTGCAGATTCAGTCTTCCCAGCCTGGTGCAGGTCTACAATTTTGTTTCTGGTGTCCTTTGACAGCTCTTTTGTCTTGGCCATAGTGGAGTTTGGAGTGTGACTGTTTGAGGTTGTGGACAGGTGACTTTTATACTGATAACAAGTTCAAACAGGTGCCATTAATACAGATAACAAGTGGAGGACAGAGGAGCCTCTTAAAGAAGAAGTTACAGGTCTGTGAGAGCCAGAAATCTTGCTTGTTTGTAGGTGACCAAATACTTATTTTCCACCATAATTTGCAAATAAATTCATTAAAAATCCTACAATGTGATTTTCTGGAAAAAAAATTCTCAATTTGTCTGTCATAGTTGACGTGTACCTATGATGAACATGACAGGCCTCTCTCATCTTTTTAAGTGGGAGAACTTGCACAATTGGTGGCTGACTAAATACTTTTTTCCCCCACTATAATATAATAATATTGCCATTTAGCAGACGCTTTTATCCAAAGCGACTTACAGTCATGTGTGCATACATTTTTTATGTATGGGTGGTCCCGGGGATCGAACCCACTACCCTGGCGTTACAAGCGCCGTGCTCTACCAATTGACAAGAACCAGACAAAAAGGCAGGTTAGAGAAGTCACTTCGACTGAGACAGGCGAGAGAAGCCGAAATGTACTGGAAAACTGCAACTAAATTAGCGAAGGCTTGTGATACTCCTATAGCCTGTATAATCCCTATATCAGTCTGTCAGGCTATATCAGTTATATGTGTTTGTGCCGGCCGTGATCAGTCTGTCGTAGCCGGCCGTGACCGGGAGACCCATGGGGCGGCGCGCAATTGGCCCAGCGTCGTCCAGGGTAGGGGAGGGGAGGGAATGGCCAGCAGGGATGTAGCTCAGTTGATAGAGCATACTTCCAAAGTTGTGGCAAAATGGCTTAAGGACAACAAAGTCAAGGTGTTGGAGTGGCCATCACAAAGCCCTGACCTCAATCCTATAGAATATTTGTGGGCAGAACTGAAAAAGCGTGTGCGAGCAAGGAGGCCTACAAACCTGACTCAGTTACACCAGCTCTGTCAGGAGGAATGGGCCACAATTCACCCAACTTATTGTGGGAAGCTTGTGGAAGGCTACCCGAAACGTTTGACCCAAGTTAAACAATTTAAAGGCAATGCTACCAAATACTAATTGAGTGTATATACACTTCTACCAGGGAATTTTTACTAGGTTTAAAGGTCAGAAATGGTGAAAAACTGAGTTTAAATGTATTTGGCTAAGGTGTATGTAAACTACCGACTACTACTGTACATTGGAACTTCCATCAATGTATTTGTCTGCATCACTTCCAATCCCCAATGGGTTTTTATCTTCTAACAAATATATATATATATATATACAAACATATACATACACATACATATATATATATATACAGTGGGGAGAACAAGTATTTGATACACTGCCGATTTTGCAGGTTTTCCTACTTACAAAGCATGTAGAGGTCTGTCATTTTTATCATAGGTACACTTCAACTGTGAGAGACGGAATCTAAAACAAAAATCCAGAAAATCACATTGTATTTTTTTAAAGTAATTAATTTGCATTTTATTGCATGACATAAGTATTTGATACATCAGAAAAGTAGAACTTAATATTTGGTACAGAAACCTTTGTTTGCAATTACAGAGATCATACGTTTCCTGTAGGTCTTGACCAGGTTTGCACACACTGCAGCAGGGATTTTGGCCCACTCCTCCATACAGACCTTCTCCAGATCCTTCAGGTTTCGGGGCTGTCGCTGGGCAATACGGACTTTCAGCTCCCTCCAAAGATTTTCTATTGGGATCAGGTCTGGAGACTGGCTAGGCCACTCCAGGACCTTGAGATGCTTCTTTCGGAGCAACTCCTTAGTTGCCCTGGCTGTGTGTTTTGGGTCGTTGTCATGCTGGAAGACCCAGCCACAACCCATCTTCAATGCTCTTACTGAGGGAAGGAGGTTGTTGGCCAAGATCTCGCGATACATGGCCCCATCCATCCTCCCCTCAATACGGTGCAGTCATCCTGTCCCGTTTGCAGAAAAGCATCCCCAAAGAATGATGTTTCCCTTCCATGCTTCACGGTTGGGATGGTGTTCTTGGGTTGTACTCATCCTTCTTCTTCCTCCAAACACGGCGAGTGGAGTTTAGACCAAAAAGCTCTATTTTTGTCTCATCAGACCACATGACCTTCTCCCATTCCTCCTCTGGATAATCCAGATGGTCATTGGCAAACTTCAGACGGGCCTGGACATGCGCTGGCTTGAGCAGGGGGACCTTGCGTGCGCTGCAGGATTTTAATCCATGACGGCGTAGTGTGTTACTAATGGTTTTCTTTGAGACTGTGGTCCCAGCTCTCTTCAGGTCATTGACCAGGTCCTGCCGTGTAGTTCTGGGCTGATCCCTCACCTTCCTCATGATCATTGATGCCCCACAAGGTGAGATATTGCATGGAGCCCCAGACCGAGGGTGATTGACCGTCATCTTGAACTTCTTCCATTTTCTAATAATTGCGCCAACAGTTGTTGCCTTCTCACCAAGCTGCTTGCCTATTGTCCTGTAGCACCATCCCAGCCTTGTGCAGGTCTACAATTTTATCCCTGATGTCCTTACACAGCTCTCTGGTCTTGGCCATTGTGGAGAGGTTGGAGTCTGTTTGATTGAGTGTGTGGACAGTTGTCTTTTATACAGGTAATGAGTTCAAACAGGTGCAGTTAATACAGGTAATGAGTGGAGAACAGGAGGGCTTCTTAAAGAAAAACTAACAGGTCTGTGAGAGCCGGAATTCTTACTGGTTGGTAGGTGATCAAATACTTATGTCATGCAAGAAAATGCTAATTATTACTTAAAAATCATACAATATGATTTTTTGGATTTTTGTTTTAGATTCCGGCTCTCACAGTTGATGTGTACCTATGATAAAAATTACAGACCTCTACATGCTTTGTAAGTAGGAAAACCTGCGAAATCGGAAGTGTATCAAATACTTGTTCTCCCCACTGTATATACATACAGTGCCTTGCAAAAGTATTCATCACTCTTGGAATTTTTCCTATTTTGTTGCATTACAACCTGTAATTTAAATGGATTTTTATTTGGATTTCATGTAATGGACATACACAAAATAGTCCAAATTGGTGAAGTGAAATGAAAAAAAGAACTTGTTTAAAAAAAGTATATAAAATATATAATGTAAAAGTGGTGCATGCATATGTATTCACCCCCTTTGCTAAGAAGCCCCTAAATAAGATCTGGTGCAACCAATTACCTTCAGAAGTCACATAATTAATTAAATAAAGTCCACCTGTGTGCAGTCTAAGTACCACATGATCTGTCTCATGATCTCAGTATATATACACCTGTTCTGAAAGGCCCCAGAGTCTGCAACACCACTAAGCAAGGGGCACCTCCAAGCAAGGGACACCATGAAGACCAAGGAGCTCTCCAAACAGGTCAGTGACAAAGTTGTGGAGAAGTACAGATCAGGGTTGGGTTATAAAAAAATATCAGAAACTTTGAACATCCCACAGAGCACCATTAGCCTAGTCAAAGCCCAGACCTCAAACCAATTGAGAATCTGTGGTATGACTTAAAGATTGCTGTACACCAGCAGAATCCATCAAACTTGATGGAGCTGGAGCAGTTATGCCTTGACGAATGGGCCAAAATCCCAGTGGCTAGATGTTCCAAGCTTAGTTTGCACGCTCAAGTTTTCTGTTTTTGTTGTCTTATTTCTTGCTTGTTTCACAATAAAAAAATATTTTGCATCTTCAAAGTGGTAGGCATGGTGTGTAAATCAAATAATACAAACCCCCCAAAAATAAATTTT
This sequence comes from Coregonus clupeaformis, assembly GCF_020615455.1. Lineage (NCBI taxonomy): Eukaryota > Metazoa > Chordata > Actinopteri > Salmoniformes > Salmonidae > Coregonus > Coregonus clupeaformis. The sequence continues at coordinate 12,648,635 of NC_059200.1, read as the reverse complement.
TATTCCAGGTTTTAAGGCAACAAAATAGAGAAAATGCCAAAGGCGTGAATAATTTTGCAAGCAACTGTATCCCATGGAACACTCAAAAGGCGAGAGACCAGTGGCCAAGCAGGGAAGGGTGTTGCGGGCGTATTCCACCCATACGAGTTGCTGGCTCCAGGTGGTGGGGTTAGCATAGACGAGGCAACGAAGAGCCGTCTCCAGGTCCTGACTGGCTTGCTCCGACTGGCCATTGGACTGTGGGCGAAAACCGGAGGACAGGCTGGCCTACGACCCAATGAGAGTGCAGAACGCCTTCCAGAACCGGGACGAGAACTGAGGACTGCAATTGGAGACCATGTCCACCGGAAGTCCATGGATCCAGAAGACGTGCTGCATCATGAGCTGGGCCGTGTCCTTGGCAGAGGGTAACTTGGGAAGGGGAATGAATGGGGCGGCTTTGGAAAACCTAGCCACCACCGTAAGGATAGTGGTGTTGCCATCTTATGGAGACCAGTGACGAAGTCCAGGGATATATGGGACCAGGGGCAGTGAGGAACATGGAGTGGTTGAAGGAGGCCAGCCGCAGAGTGTCGAACAGGGATTCCGGATTCCAGGCACTCTCGGCGTCCAATGTGCGGAAATTGACCGCATCAATCTGACAAACTAAAGGAGTCTTGACGTAGTAAGAGTAGCTTCCGAGCAGCCTCTCTCCCGGACAACGGAGAACCGAACACCTTTTTCACCTCCTTCATGAACTCCTCCATTCTGAAGCACACGGTGGATTGTTGCTCCCACACCGCCATAGCCCAGGCGAGAGGCCTCCCGGACATAAGCGTTATAAGGTAAGCTATCTTCGAGCGGTCCGAGGGAAAAGAAGAGGGCTGCAGCTTGAAGATCAGGAAGCACTGGGAGAGAAATGCCAGACAGGTTCCTGAATCTCAAGCGTAGCGTTCCGGAGGAGGTAAACGGGGTTCTCGGGAAGCCGGGGTGGGCTGGGGAGACGCGCTGCTGACAGCGGGGTTACTGAGTGGCTGGCTGCCTAATAGTCAATCCGCGGAATTGCTCCAGCAATGAATTGAAAGTGCGGTTGTGGCATTGCGCCAAGGTCTGGAATCCTTCCATAAGATTGTGAAGTAACTCCTTGTGTCTTCCAATGGTGGAGCTGGTCCGAGTCTGCAAGGTGGCGTCCCTACAGGGGGGGGGGGGACTGTCACGCCTGCTCCCGCTCCCCTTCCCTGGTGCTCGAGGGCGCTAGGCTACCCTTCATTACGCACACCTGTCACCATCATTACATGCATCAGCACTTCATTGGACTCACCTGAACTTCATCACGGCTTAATTACCTCCCCTATATCTGTCTGTTCCTCAATTGCAGCTCCTGGGCTGCGAACTCATCTTTAACCTCATTACTGTTGTTTAGTTTCCCCAGACGCTGTCCGTGGTTTGTTTCATGTCTATATTAAATGTCTAAAATCCCTTGCTTTGCCTTGCTTCTCGTCTCCCAGCGTCTGTCCTCACAGCATATTGAGAAATCATGTGACTAAACTGAATAAAAAGAAGAAGAAAGTACACTATGAAACAAAGATAAATGACAAAGAATGATAGTAAAAAGCTTTGGAGCATCTTAAATGACATTTTGGGAAAAAGGCAAACTCAGCTCCATTGTTTATTGAATCAGATGGCTCATTCATCACAAAACCAACTGATATTGCCAACTACTTTAATTTTTTTATTGGCAAGATTAGCAAACTTAGGCATGACATGCAAGCAACAAACGCTGACACTACACATCCAAGTATATCTGACCAAATTATGAAAGACAAGCATTGTAATTTTCAATTCCATAAAGTGAGTGTGGAAGAGGTGAAAAAAGTATTGTTGTCTATCAACAATGACAAGCCACTGGGGTCTGACAACATGGATGGAAAATTACTGAGGATAATAGCGGACGATGTTGCCACTCCTATTTGCCATATCTTCAATTTAAGCCTAATAGAAATGTGTGTGCCCTCAGGCCTGGAGGGAAACAAAAGTAATTCCGCTACCTAAGAATAGTAAAGCCCCCTTTACTGGCTTAAATAGCCGACCAATCAGCCTGTTACCAACCCTTAGTAAACTTTTGAAATTGTGTTTGACCAGATACAATACTATTTTACAGTAAACAAATTGACAGCAGACTTTTAGCACTCTTGTAGGTAAGGACATTCAACAAGCACAGCACTTTCACAAATGACTGATGATTGGCTGAGAGAAATTGATGATAAAAAGATTGTGGAGGCTGTTTTGTTAGACTTCAGTGCTGCTTTTGACATTACCGATCGTAGTCTGCTCCTGGAAAAACATATGTGTTATGGCTTTACACCCCCTGCTATATTGTGGATAAAGAGTTACCTGTCTAACAGAACACAGAGGGTTTTCTTTAGTGGAAGTCTCTCCAACATAATCCAAGGTAGAATCAGGAATTCCCCAGGGCAGCTGTCTTGGCCCATTACTTTTTTCAATCTTTACTAACGACATGCCACTGACTTTGAGTAAAGCCAGTGTGTCTATGTATACGGATCACTCAACACTATACACGTCAGCTACTACAGCGACTGAAATGACAGTAACACTTAACAAAGAGCTGCAGTTAGTTTCAGAGTGGGTGGCATGGAATATGTTTGTCCTAAATATTTTTTTAGCTAAAAGCATTGTATTTGGGACAAATCATTCACTAAACCCTGAACCTCAACTAAATCTTGTAATAAATAATGTGGAAATTGAGCAAGTTGAGGTGACTAAACTGCTTGGAGTAACTCTGGATTGTAAACTATCATGGTCAAAACATATTGATACAACAGTAGCTAAGATGGGGAGAAGTCTGTCCATAATAAAGCGCTACTCTACCTTCTTAACAGCACTATCAACAAGGCAGGTCCTACAAGCCCTAGTTTTGTCGCACCTGGACTACTGTTCAGTCGTGTGGTCAGGTGCCACAAAAAGGGATTTAGGAAAATTGCAATTGGCTCAGAACAGGGCAGCACGGCTGGCCCTTGGATGTACACAGAGAGCTAACATTAATAATATGCATGTCAATCTCTCCTGGCTCAAAGTGGAGGAGAGATTGACTTCATCACTACTTGTATTTGTGAGAGGTATTGACATGTTGAATGCACCGAGCTGTCTGTTTGAACTACTGGCACACAGCTCAGACACCCAGGCATACCCCACAAGACTATGTAAATGTGATATTTCCGTTTTCTATTTTGAATACATTTAAAACTATTTTTGCTTTGTCATTATGGGGTATTGTGTGTAGATTGATGAGGGGAAAAACCCATTTAATCCATTTTAGAATGAGGCTGTAATGTAACAAAATGTGGAAAAGTCAAAGGGTCTGAATACTTTCCGAATGCGCTGAATGTACATATATATGTATTACACATTCAATACTATTCTTTACTTTTTACTGAAGCTCCATATTATGCAAATACAACGGTATATAAAACAGGTATTCACACACAGCTTCTGTGAATAGACTCCATTCCACTCTATGCTTCCTGTCCAACTCATGTCATGCGGTGTCAAAGGAAAGCCCAAACAAGTGCCAAAGACTCCATCCATCCACGCAAGCCATAGACTGTTCACTCTGCTACCGTCCAGCAAATGGTACCGGATTATAGGTTCTCGGCTTCCGAGACAACTTCTACCCCCAAGCCATAAGACTGCTAAATAGCCATACGACTGCTAAATAGCCATACGACTTTTAAATAGCCATACGACCGCTAAATAGCCATTAGGCCGCTAAATAGCCATACGTCCGCTAAATAGCCATACGACTGCTAAATAGCCATACGACCGCTAAATCGCCATACAACTGCTAAATAGCCATACGACTGCTAAATAGCCATACGACTGCTAAATAGCCATACGACCGCTAAATAGCCATACGACTGCTAAATAGCCATACGACTGCTAAATAGCCATACGACTGCTAAATGGCCATATGACTGCTAAATAGCCATAAGACTGCTAAATAGTCATAAGACTCCTAAATAGCCATACAACTTTTAAATAGCCATACGACCAATAAATAGCCATTAGGCCGCTAAATAGCCATACGACTGCTAAATAGCCATACGACTGCTAAATAGCCATACAATTGCTAAATGGCCATATGACTGCTAAATAGCCATTCGACTGCTAAATAGCCATACGACTGCTAAATAGCCATACGACTGCTAAATAGCCATACGACCGCTAAATAGCCATAAGACTGCTAAATAGCCATACGACTGCTAAATAGCCATACGACCGCTAAATACCCATACATTTACATTTACATTTTCGTCATTTAGCAGACGCTCTTATCCAGAGCGACTTACAAATTGGTGCATTCACCTTATGATAGCCAGTGGAACAACCATTTTTTAAAATGGGGGGTGGGGGTAGAAGGATTACTTTATACTATTCCAAGTATTCCTTAAAGAGGTAGGGTTTCAAATGTCTCTGGAAGGTGGTCAGTGACTACGCTGTCCTGGCGTCGTGGGGGAGCTTGTTCCACCATTGGGGTGCCAGAGCAGCGAATAGCTTTGACTGGGCTGAGTGGGAACTCTGCTTCCGTAGAGGTAAGGGAGCTAGCAGGAATAGAGGTGGATGAACGTAGTGCCCTCGTTTGGGTGTAGGGACTGATCAGAGCCTGAAGGTAAGGAGGTGCCGTTCCCCTCACAGCTCCGTAGGCAAGCACCAATATCTTGTAGTAGATGCGAGCCTCAACTGGAAGCCAGTGGAGTGTGCGGAGGAGTGTGGTGACATACTATTGCTAAATAGCCATGAGACTGCTAAATAGTTAAATGGTTACCCGGACTATCTGCACTGACCCTATCTTGCACTATGCACACTCACAAGATGATATATACACACTACACACACTATAAACACAAACACACACAAACACAGCTGTGTTTCTGTGAAATTTCAGGTCTTGTTGGAGTGTACAATTTGTTCACCATTAAAAATCATATTTTCCCTAAACCCTAACCCTAAAACCAAAACCCTAACCCTAACTCTAAACCTAACCCTAAATCTAACCCTAAACCTAACCCCAAAACCCTAAATCTAACCCTAAACCTAACCCTAAACCTAACCCCAAAACCCTAAACCTAACCCGTAAGCTTAAAATAGTATTTGAACAAATTCAGGACCTGAAAAGTTATTGTTTTCCTCCCATTTCAGGTCATTAAGGTGAAATGTTAGGACAATGGGGTCCTGATAATGTAGGAAAACAAGTGCACACACACACACACACTTTTACACTCATCATTTGCTGCTGCTACTCTGTTCTTTATTTTACTCTTATTATTATCTATCCTGATGCCTAGTCACTTTACCCTGCCTTCATGTACATATCTACCTCAAATACCTTATTATTATCTATCCTGATGCCTAGTCACTTTACCCTGCCTTCATGGACATATCTACCTCAAATACCGTATTATTATCTATCCTGATGCCTAGTCACTTTACCCTGCCTTCATGGACATATCTACCTCAAATACCTTATTATTATCTATCCTGATGCCTAGTCACTTTACCCTGCCTTCATGTACATATCTACCTCAAATACCTTATTATTATCTATCCTGATGCCTAGTCACTTTACTCTACCTTCATGTACATATCTACCTCAAATACCTTATTTAAAAATATATATATATATTTAACCTTTATTTAACCAGGTAAGCCAGTTGAGAACAGGTTCTCATTTACAACTGCGACCTGGCCAAGATAAAGCAAAGCAGTGCAATAAAAACAACACAGAGTTACATATGGGGTAAAAAACATAAAGTCAAAAATACAACAGAAAATATATATACAGTGTGTGCAAATGTAGCAAGTTATGGAGGTAAGGCAATAAATAGGCTATAGTGCAAAATAATTACAATAGTATTAACACTGGAATGCTAGATGTGCAAGAGATTATGTGCAAATAGAGATACTGGGGTGCAAAAGAGCAAAATAAATAACAATATAGGGATGAGGTAGTTGGGTGGGCTAATTTCAGATGGGCTGTGTACAGGTGCAGTGATCGGTAAGGTGCTCTGACAACTGATGCTTAAAGTTATTGAGGGAGATAAGAGTCTCCAGCTTCAGAGATTTTTGCAATTCGTTCCAGTCTTATAGCCCTGCATATTGATCTGGTACTGGTACTCTCTGTATATAGCACCACATTGATCTGGTACTGGTACTCCCTGTATATAGCTCCACATTGATCTGGTACTTCCTGTATATAGCTCCACATTGATCTGGTACTGGTACTTCCTGTATATAGCTCCACATTGATCTGGTACTGGTACTCCCTGTATATAGCTCCACATTGATCTGGTACTTCCTGTATATAGCTCCACATTGATCTGGTACTGGTACTCCCTGTATATAGCTCCACATTGATCTGGTACTTCCTGTATATAGCTCCACATTGATCTGGTACTGGTACTCCCTGTATATAGCTCCACATTGATCTGGTACTGGTACTCCCTGTATATAGCTCCACATTGATCTGGTACTTCCTGTATATAGCTCCACATTGATCTGGTACTGGTACTCCCTGTATATAGGTCCACATTGATCTGGTACTGGTACTCCCTGTATATAGGTCCACATTGATCTGGTACTGGTACTCCCTGTATATAGCTCCACATTGATCTGGTACTGGTACTCCCTGTATATAGCTCCACATTGATCTGGTACTAATACTCCCTGTATATAGCTCCACATTGATCTGGTACTTCCTGTATATAGCTCCACATTGATCTGGTACTGGTACTCCCTGTATATAGCTCCACATTGATCTGGTACTGGTACTTCCTGTATATAGCTCCACATTGATCTGGTACTGGTACTCCCTGTATATAGCTCCACATTGATCTGGTACTTCCTGTATATAGCTCCACATTGATCTGGTACTGGTACTCCCTGTATATAGCTCCACATTGATCTGGTACTTCCTGTATATAGCTCCACATTGATCTGGTACTGGTACTCCCTGTATATAGGTCCACATTGATCTGGTACTGGTACTCCCTGTATATAGGTCCATATTGATCTGGTACTGGTACTCCCTGTATATAGCTCCACATTGATCTGGTACTGGTACTCCCTGTATATAGCTCCACATTGATCTGGTACTGGTACTCCCTGTATATAGCTCCACATTGATCTGGTACTGGTACTCCCTGTATATAGCTCCACATTGATCTGGTACTGGTACTCCCTGTATATAGCTCCACATTGATCTGGTACTTCCTGTATATAGCTCCACATTGATCTGGTACTGGTAATCCCTGTATATAGCTCCACATTGATCTGGTACTGGTACTCCCTGTATATAGCTCCACATTGATCTGGTACTGGTACTCCCTGTATTTGGCTCCATTCTTGAGTATTTTCTTCCTCTTGTTTTATTATTTTTACTTGTATTATTATTTTTTAACTCTGCATTGTTGGGAAGGGCTCGTAAGCAAGCATTTTATGGTTAAGTCTACACCTGTTGTATTCGACGCATGTGATAAATCATATTTTATTTTATAGGTCTCTTATTTGAACAGATGTGGCCAGACGCAGAGCCCCACCGCTGCTCCCCAATGACCCTAACATGCACTTCCTGTGCAGTAAGATAACACCCAGCACCAGAACAAACCCACTTTGTACCCAACGCTACGCTCTGTATTCCCCTCTATAGTGCCTCCACTGTGGGCTCTATAAGAGAAGAGATTCAACTAAAGGCGAAGATCAGATGGAGACACCATTACTCCGTTTCCTCTCCGGTATACAGGGGTTATAGTTAAGGTGATGGTTAGGCCATGTGCAGCTCCTGATGTTGTGTAGTTAAGGTGATGGTTAGGCCATGTGCAGCTCCTGATGTTGTGTAGTTAAGGTGATGGTTAGGCCATGTGCAGCTCCTGATGTTGTGTAGTTAAGGTGATGGTTGGGCCATGTGCAGCTCCTGATGTTGTGTAGTTAAGGTGATGGTTGGGCCATGTGCAGCTCCTGATGTTGTGTAGTTAAGGTGATGGTTAGGCCATGTGCAGCTCCTGATGTTGTGTAGTTAAGGTGATGGTTGGGCCATGTGCAGCTCCTGATGTTGTGTAGTTAAGGTGATGGTTAGGCCATGTGCAGCTCCTGATGTTGTGTAGTTAAGGTGATGGTTGGGCCATGTGCAGCTCCTGATGTTGTGTAGTTAAGGTGATGGTTAGGCCATGTGCAGCTCCTGATGTTGTGTAGTTAAGGTGATGGTTAGGCCATGTGCAGCTCCTGATGTTGTGTAGTTAAGGTGATGGTTGGGCCATGTGCAGCTCCTGATGTTGTGTAGTTAAGGTGATGGTTGGGCCATGTGCAGCTCCTGATGTTGTGTAGTTAAGGTGATGGTTGGGCCATGTGCAGCTCCTGATGTTGTGTAGTTAAGGTGATGGTTAGGCCATGTGCAGCTCCTGATGTTGTGTAGAACAAGTGAATTGAAACAATTTGGTTCAGTTTGTTATTATGACTCTGGTAGAAGGGTTATGACTCTGAAAGAAGGGTTATGGCTATGGTAGAAGGGTTATGACTCTGGTAGAAGGGTTATGACTCTGGTAGAAGGGTTATGACTCTGGTAGAAGGGTTATGACTCTGAAAGAAGGGTTATGACTCTGAAAGAAGGGTTATGGCTATCGTAGAAGGGTTATGACTCTGAAAGAAGGGTTATGGCTCTGTTTTAAGGGTTATGACTCTGGTAGAAGGGTTATGACTCTGGTAGAAGGGTTATGACTCTGAAAGAAGGGTTATGGCTATCGTAGAAGGGTTATGACTCTGAAAGAAGGGTTATGGCTCTGTTTTAAGGGTTATGACTCTGGTAGAAGGGTTATTGCCTACCCTTACCACCCTGGGGGGCGGCCCGTCAGGAAGTCCAGGATCCAGTTGCAGAGGGAGGTGTTTAGTCCCAGGGTCCTTAGCTTAGTGATGAGCTTTGTGGGCACTATGTTGTTGAACGCTGAGCTGTAGTCAATGAACATCATTCTCACATAGGTGTTCCTTTTGTCCAGGTGGGAAAGGGCAGTGTGGAGTGCGATTGAGATTATGACTCTGGTAGGATGGCTATGGAAGTAGGGTTAGGGTGAGTCCATGTGCTACACCTGATGTTATGGAGAGCCAGTGAATAGAAACAAGGCAATAAGGCGTGAGAATCTGGGGATTATCGTGTGATAACTTCTGACTGACCAACCCTTAGGAGGTAATAATTCCCGGGTTCAAGGGCCTTATTGCTTCTATAAAATGGTTTCTAACATATGTTTAAAAAAAAGATGAACGACATGTTTTCATTCAACTTTATTTGAATGAGTAAATTGTAAGTCGCTCTGGATAAGAGCGTCTGCTAAATGACTGAAATGTACATTTGGTTTAGTTCATCCTTCCACCAGATGATATAGTTTTGGGCAAAAGCCAGTTGTTAGTTCTGAAGTTGCTAACCAAACAGGCTGGTTGTACCAAACAGGCTGGATGTTTTCACCCAGTTGTTAGTTCTGAAGTTGCTAACCAAACAGGCTGGCTGTACCAAACAGGCTGGATGTTTTCACCCAGTTGTTAGTTCTGAAGTTGCTAACCAAACAGGCTGGTTGTACCAAACAGGCTGGATGTTTTCACCCAGTTGTTAGTTCTGAAGTTGCTAACCAAACAGGCTGGTTGTACCAAACAGGCTGGATGTTTTCACCCAGTTGTTAGTTCTGAAGTTGCTAACCAAACAGGCTGGATGTTTTCACCCAGTTGTTAGTTCTGAAGTTGCTAACCAAACAGGCTGGTTGTACCAAACAGGCTGGATGTTTTCACCCAGTTGTTAGTTCTGAAGTTGCTAACCAAACAGGCTGGATGTTTTCACCCAGTTGTTAGTTCTGAAGTTGCTAACCAAACAGGCTGGTTGGACCAAACAGGCTGGATGTTTTCACCCAGTCGTTCATTATATTCATTCCATGTTGCTATGCTAAACAAATAATTGGCATGTAGCTAGCAGAATTTCAATGATGCCAAGAACTTCAATAAATCATTATTTTAATAAATAATTAATAAATAGGCAACGAACTTCAGCAAATACTGATTTAATAAATAATTTATAAATACAGTGCCTTCAGAAGGTATTCATACCCCTTGACTTATTCCACATTGTTATGTTACAGCCTGAAATCAAAATGGATTAAATAGATTTATTTTCTCACCCATCTATAATTTGATTTACACAACATGCCAACCACTTTGTAGATGCAAAATATTTTTTATTGTGAAACAAGCAAGAAATAAGACAAAAAAACAGAATACTTGAGCGTGCATAACTATTCACCCCCCCCAAAGTCAATACTGTCAAGGGCTGATGTGGATGTGGTGTTGGAGTCAGGCGCAGGACACAGAAGCTTAGTCGATCCGACTTTTAATAGTCACAGGAGCAAAGAACAATCCTAAACGGGCCTCATAAACAGGAGGCGAGCGAATACGCAAAACAGTGCGTAAAGTGCGAACAGCACTAACAATAAGCAAACAAACAACCTACACCAAACGACAGGCGTACAACGACACACAACTACAAACAAAACCAAAGGAAACTTATAGGTGACATAATCAAGACGTGATAAGGAACAGGTGCACTAAACAGACAAAACCAAACAAACATAGATAACATCAAACGGTGGCAGCTAGTACTCCGGGGACGACGAACGCCGAAGCCTGCCCGAACAAGGAGGAGGAGCAGCCTTGGCGGAATTCTTGACAGTACCCCCCCCCTTGACGCCCTGCTCCAGCCGTGCGCCGACCCCGGCCTCGGCGACTGCCAGGAGGACGTGGAGCAGGGCGCGTAGGATGACTACGATGGAACTCAGTCAGGAGGGATGGATCTAGAATGTCCCTCCTAGGCACCCAGCACCGTTCCTCCGGACCGTACCCCTCCCACTCCACGAGATATTGTAGACCCCCCATCCGACGTCTCGAATCCACGAAGGACCGGACTGAGTACGCCGGAGCCCCCTCGATGTCCAGTGGGGGCGGAGGGGTCTCTCTTATCTCATTCTCCTGGAGTGGACCAGCTACCACCGGCCTGAGGAGAGACACATGGAATGAGGGGTTAATATGATAGTCATTGGGCAATTGCAACCTGTAACACACCTCATTCAATCTCCTCAGGACTTTAAATGGCCCCACAAACCGCCGGCCAAGCTTCCGGCAGGGCAGGCGAAGGGGCAGGTTTCGAGTCGAGAGCCAAACTCGATCTCCAGGGGCGTAGACTGGCCCCTCACTGTGGTGGAGGTCGGCGCTCGCCTTCTGCCTGCGGATGGCCCGCTGCAGATGGACGTGGGCAGCGTTCCACGTCTCCTCCGAGCGCTGAAACCACTCATCCACCACAGGAGCCTCGATCTGGCTCTGATGCCATGGTGCCAGAACCGGCTGATAACCCAACACACACTGAAAAGGGGTTAGGTTAGTAGAGGAGTGGCGTAGAGAGTTCTGAGCCATCTCTGCCCAGGGGATATACCCCGACCACTCCTCCGGCCGGCCCTGGCAATAGGATCTCAGAAACCTACCCACATCCTGGTTTAATCTTTCCACCTGCCCATTACTCTCCGGGTGGTAACCCGAGGTAAGGCTAACCGAGACCCCCAAGCGTTCCATGAACGCCCTCCAGACTCTAGAGGTGAACTGGGGACCCCGATCAGACACTATATCCTCGGAAACCCCGTAGTGCCGGAAGACGTGGGTGAACAAAGCCTCAGCGGTCTGTAGGGCAGTAGGGAGACCCGGCATGGGAATGAGACGACAGGCCTTAGAGAACCGATCCACAACGACCAGAATAGTGGTATTCCCCTGGGATGGGGGAAGGTCCGTGACAAAGTCCACCGAGAGGTGAGACCACGGCCGTTGTGGAACGGGCAGGGGTTGTAACTTCCCCCTGGGCAGGTGTCTAGGCGCCTTACACTGAGCACACACCGAGCAGGAGGAGACATAAACCCTCACGTCCTTAGCCAAAGTTGGCCACCAGTATTTAACACTAAGGCAGTGCACTGTCCGGCCAATACCTGGATGTCCAGAGGAGGGTGACGTATGAGCCCAATAAATGAGCCGATCATGGACCTCGAGCGGCACGTACGTCCGACCCACTGGACACTCTGGGGGAGTAGGGTCGGTGCGTAACGCCCGCTCAATCTCCGCATCGACCTCCCATACCACCGGTGCCACCAGACAAGACTCCGGCAGTATGGGCGTGGGCTCAATGGACCTCTCCTCTGTGTCATACCGCCGGGACAGGGCGTCTGCCTTACCATCTGGGACCCTGGGATGTACGTGATCTTAAACACAAACCGGGTCAGGAACATGTTCCACCTAGCCTGACGAGGGTTTAATCTCCTAGCTGCCCGGATGTACTCCAGGTTACGATGGTCGGTCAGAATGAGAAAAGGGTGTTGAGCCCCGTCAAGCCAATGCCTCCACACCTTTAGGGCTTGAACCACGGCTAACAGCTCCCTGTCCCCTACGTCATAATTACGCTCCGCCGGGCTGAGCTTCTTGGAATAAAAGGCGCAAGGACGGAGCTTAGGAGGCGTGCCGGAGCGTTGCGATAGTACTGCCCCAATACCGGCCTCTGACGCGTCCACCTCTACCTGGAACGCTAAAGTGGGGTCCGGGTGCGCCAGCACCGGAGCCGAAGTGAACAGGTCCTTCAGTTTACGAAACGCCCTGTCCACTTCAGCCGACCACTGCAAACGCACCGGGCACCCCTTCAGCAGGGACGTAATGGGAGCTGCTACCTGTCCAAAACCCCGGATAAACCTCCGGTAGTAATTGGCAAAACCCAAAAACTGCTGCACCTCTTTAACAGTGGTTGGGATTTGCCAGTCACGCACGGCTGACACACGGTCAATCTCCATCTTCACCCCTGACGCAGACAACCAATGACCCAAGAAGGAGATGGACTCCTGGAAAAACAGACATTTCTCTGCCTTGACATACAAGTCATGCTCCAACAGCCTACCCAACACTTGGCGTACCAGGGCTACATGCTCGGCACGTGTAGCAGAGTACACTAAGATGTCATCAATGTACACTACCACTCCCTGCCCATGCAGGTCCCGGAAGATCTCGTCCACAAATGATTGGAAGACTGAAGGAGCATTCATTAACCCGTATGGCATGACGAGATACTCATAATGACCTGAGGTGGTACTAAATGCTGTCTTCCATTCATCCCCCTCCCTAATGCGCACCAAGTTATAAGCGCTCCTGAGATCCAGTTTTGTGAAGAACCGCGCCAGCGTAATGATTCAGTCATTCTCGCAATCAGAGGAAGAGGGTGACTGTATTTCACAGTGATCTGATTGAGACTACGATAATCAATACACGGGCGCAAACCTCCCTCTTTCTTCTTCACAAAATAGAAACTCGAGGACGCAGGGGAAGTGGAGGGCCGTATGTATCCCTGTTTCAGGGACTCAGCTATGTATGTCTCCATAGCCACCGTCTCCTCTTGAGACAGAGGATACACATGGCTCCGCGGAAGTGCCGCACCTGTCTGGAGGTTTATCGCACAATCTCCCTGCCTATGAGGTGGCAATCGTGTCGCCCTCGTCTTGCTGAACACGAGTGCCAAATCCTCATACTCAGGGGGAACTTGGTTCGGACTCTCCACCGTGGTCGCCCCCACGGAAACACCTAGACATCGCCCAACACACTGGCCAGACCATTCCTTGAGAGCCCTCTGTTGCCACGAAATGGTGGGGTCATGGGTGACTAACCAAGGAAGCCCCAGCACCACGGGATACGCAGGAGAGTCAATTAGGTACAACTGAATAATCTCCTCATGACCCCCCTGCGTCTTCATCTTTAGTGGCGCTGTGACTTCCCTAATCAACCCAGACCCCAACGGGCGGCTATCTAGGGCATGGACAGGAAAGTGTGTATCAACGGGCAGGAGGGGAATCCCTAACCTAGAACAAAATTTCCGATCAATAAAATTCCCAGCTGCGCCTGAATCGACTAGCGCCTTATGCTGGGAATGAGATGCAACCTGAGGAAATACCACAGGTATACAAAAGTGAACAACAGAGAGCTCTGGGTGAGTGGGGCGCCTACTCACCTGAAATGACTCTCCAGTGCGCGACCTGTTGTCCTGATTACCTGGAGACCCTCCCCAGCACCTAGTCCTCCACGGCCACAGCTGGTGCAGGGGACGGCCCCCCTCGGATTCTCTCTCCTTCTCCCTCTAGCGCCAGCACCCCCGAGCTCCATTGGGCTTGGAATGGCCGGCCCCATCTCGGGACGTCCGCGGGTGGCCAGCAGGGTATCCAGACGGATGGACATGTCCACTAGCTGGTCAAAGGACAGATTGGTGTCCCTGCATGCCAGCTCTCGACGAACGTCCTCTCGCAGGCTACACCTATAGTGGTCGATGAGGGCCCTCTCATTCCACCCCGCATCCGCCGCTAGAGTCCGGAAATCCAGGGCGAAATCCTGGGCGCTCCTCTTCCCCTGTCGGAGGTGGAACAAACGCTCCCCCGCCGCTTTACCCTCAGGAGGGTGATCGAAAACAGCCCTGAAGCGGCGGGAGAACTCCGCGTAGCTGATGGTGGCGGCGTCTATTCCCCTCCATTCGGTGTTGGCCCACTCCAACGCCTTGCCGGAGAGACAGGAGATGAGGGCGGACACGCTCTCGTATCCCGAGGGCGCCGGGTGTATGGTGGCCAGGTAGAGTTCCACCTGAAGGAGGAACCCCTGACACCCGGCTGCTGTGCCATCATACGCCCTCGGGAGCGAGAGCCGAATCCCACTGGATTCCGGAACCGGTCTGGTGGGACTGGCCGATGGTGGTGGTAAGGTAGGAGGAGGTGTGGGCACGCCTCCCCTTTCCCATCGGCGCAGGGTGTTCATGACTTCCTGCATGGCGGAGCCGAGTTGCTGGATCCTGGCGTCCTGGCAGCTGACCCGATCCTCCAGCGACTCGGTCGCCGCCGCTGCTCCTGCTGACTCCATGATGGTGTGTCGTTCTGTCAAGGGCTGATGTGGATGTGGTGTTGGAGTCAGGCGCAGGACACAGAAGCTTAGTCGATCTGACTTTTAATATTCACGGGAGCAAAGAACAATCCAAACAGGCCTCATAAACAGGAGGCGAGCGAATACGCAAAACAGGAGGCGAGCGAATACGCAAAACAGGAGGCGAGCGAATACGCAAAACAGTGCGTAAAGTGCGAACAGCACTAACAATAAGCAAACAAACAACCTACACCAAACGACAGGCGTACAACGACACACAACTACAATTAAAACCAAAGGAAACTTATAGGTGACATAATCAAGACGTGATAAGGAACAGGTGCACTAAACAGACAAAACCAAACAAACATAGATAACATCAAACGGTGGCAGCTAGTACTCCGGGGACGACGAACGCCGAAGCCTTCCCGAACAAGGAGGAGGAGCAGCCTCGGCGGAATTCGTGACAAATACTTTGTAGGGCCACCTTTTGCAGCAATTACAGCTGCAAGTGTCTTGGGGTATGTCTCTATAAGCTTGGCACATCTAGCCACTGGGATTTTGGCCCATTCATCAAGGCAAAACTGCTCCAGCTCCTCCAAGTTGGATGGGTTCCGCTGGTGTACAGCAATCTTTAGGTCATACCACAGATTCTCAACTGGATTGAGGACTGGGCTTTGACTAGGCCATTCCAAGACATTTAAATGTTTCCCCTTAAACCACTCGAGTCTTTCACGTGCCTTTTTGCAAACTCCAGGCGTGCTGTGCTTCTGTCTTGCCACTCTCCCATGAAGCCCAGTTTGGTGAAGTGCTGTAGAGACTGTTGTCCTTCTAGTAGGTTCTCCCGTCTCAGCCAAGGAACTCTGTTGTTCTGTAAGAGTTGTCACTGGGTTCTAGGTCACCTTCCTGACCAAGTTTCTTCTTGCCCGGTTGCTTAGGTTGGTCGGACAAACAGCTCTAGGCAGAGTCTGGATAGTTCAATATGTTTTTCAATTTCCCAATGATGGAGACCACTGTGCTCTTGGAAACTTTCAACACTCTAGACATAGTTTTATACCCTTCCCCAGATATATGCCTCATCACAGTTATATCTCGGAGATCTACAGACAGTTCCTTGGACTTCATGGTATAGTTTCTGCTCTGACATTAACTGCCACTTGTGGGACCTTACATAGAGATTTTTTTTTTTTAATCCATTTTGAATTCAGGCTGTAACACAGCAAAATGTGGAATAAGTCAAGGAGTATGAATACTTTCTGAAGGCAGTGTAGGCAACAACCAGCTGATTGTCAAGTCAATAAGATAGTTATGAAGGACAGCTAGGCTAAGGTTACTTCTCCTCTGCTAGCTAGCTAGCCAACTAAAGCTAACACACAATCACATCAAGCAGCTGAAATGATAGCTAGGCTAAGGTTACTTCTCCTTTTGCTAGCTAGCTAGCCAACTAAAGCTAACACACAATCACATCAAGCAGCTGAAATGACAGCTAGGCTAAGGTTACTTCTCCTTTTGCTAGCTAGCTAGCCAACTAAATCTAACACACAATCACATCAAACAGCTGAAATGACAGCAAACTATGTGCATTTACATTTGTTTTACCTTCAGTGTTATTGCAATTTATAATGATCCTGATCAATTAATTTGATCAGAGAAGCTTTCGGTTTCGTCACTTTCATATGCATGGCACGGTGGAGATAGAAAATAAAACTGCAACATGTTGCACAGGTCAGCTTATATTAACCCCCATTGTACCAAACGCAGGGTGAAATAAGGTCTAGAAAAAAAAGTTTAAATTTCTGGCCCGGGACATTGGATGAAGTTCATGAATGGATGCACATTGATACTTGAACTGGAATTATGGCATTATCACATTTTGCAGGAATTGTCATGAATAACTCCCTGCTATCAACCAATCAGCATCCAGGATTTTAAAAAACCCTGTTTTATTACAACTAGTTGTGTTACTTTATTTGATCTTGATCAACTAGTCATTTTAAAACAATGATTTGATCTTTATAAACTAGAGTCATTTTAAAACAGGGATCTGATCTTTATCAACTAGAGTCATTTTAAAACAGGGATTTGATCTTTATCAACTAGAGTCATTTTAAAACAGGGATTTGATCTTTATAAACTAGAGTCTGTAACAATGACGCTGTGAGTCGAGAAGCAGGTGAAACATTTAATAAAACAACAAACGAGCCAGCGTAACAGTGGCGATATAGCATGGACACAAGAACAATATCGACTGAGGAATAAACGTAAGGGAGGGACCGATAAAGGGGAGGTAATGAGGAAGGTAATGGAGTCCAGGTGTGAATCATAATGATCTGTAGGTGCTCGTAATGAAGAATCCCAGGACCGGTGGTTAGTATTCCGGCGACGTCGCACGCCGGAGGGGAGGAGCCGGAGTAGACGTGACAGAGTCATTTAAAACAGGGATTTGATCTTTATCAACTAGAGTCATTTTAAAACAGGGATTTGATTTTTATCAACTAGAGTAATTTAAAACAGGGATTTGATTTTCATCAACTAGAGTCATTTAAAACAGGGATCTGATCTTCATCAACTAGAGTCATTTAAAACAGGGATTTGATCTTCATCAACTAGAGTCATTTAAAACAGGGATCTGATCTTCATCAACTAGAGTCATTTTAACAGGGATTTGATCTTCATCAACTAGTCATTAAAACAGGGAGATGGATCTTTATCAACTAGAGTCATTTAAAACAGGGATTTGATCTTCATCAACTAGAGTCATTTTAAAACAGGGATATGATCTTTATCAACTAGAGTCATTTAAAACAGGGATTTGATCTTCATCAACTAGGGTCATTTAAAACAGGGATCTGATATTCATCAGCTAGAGTCATTTAAAACAGGGATCTGATCTTCATCAACTAGAGTCATTTTAAACTGGGATTTGATTTTTATCAACTAGTCATTTTAAAACAGGGATTTGATCTTTATCAACTAGAGTAATTTAAAAGAGGGATCTGATCTTCATCAACTAGAGTAATTTTAAAACAGGGATTTGATCTTTATCAACTAGAGTCATTTAAAACAGGGATTTGATCTTCATCAACTAGAGTCATTTTAAAACAGGGATATGATCTTTATCAACTAGAGTAATTTAAAACAGGGATTTGATCTTCATCAACTAGTCATTTAAAACAGGGATTTGATCTTCATCAACTAGAGTCATTTTAAAACAGGGTTTTGATCTGTATCAACTAGAATCATTTAAAAGAGGGATCTGATCTTTATCAACTAGAGTCATTTTAAAACAGGGATTTTGTCACGCCCTGATCGAGAGGACTCTTGTTGGTTGGGTCAGGGTGTGAGTTTTCTGTTGAGATCTATGTTAGTGTATTTCTATGTTGTAGATCTAGGTTGATCTTTCTATGTTTGGCCGGGTGTGATTCCCAATCAGAGGCAGCTGTCGCTCGTTGTCTCT
Organism: Coregonus clupeaformis; assembly: GCF_020615455.1. NCBI lineage: Eukaryota > Metazoa > Chordata > Actinopteri > Salmoniformes > Salmonidae > Coregonus > Coregonus clupeaformis. The sequence goes on along the minus strand of NC_059200.1, from coordinate 12,630,181 downwards.
GATTGGGGATCATACTTTAGTAGCCTGGTTGCCTACCTTAGTTGTTGGATCTTGACTCGTGTTTGTGTTCTATCTCTCTCAGAATGACCTTCTTGATCCAAATCAATCAGGTTTCAGGACTGGTCATTCAACTGAGACTGCTCTTCTCTGTGTCACGGAGACTCTCCGCACTGCTAAAGCTAACTCTCTCTCCTCTGCTCTTGTCCTTCTAGACCTGTCTGCTGCCTTTGATACTGTGAACCATCAGATCCTCCTCTCCACCCTCTCCGAGCTGGGCATCTCCGGCGCGGCTCACTCCTGGATTGCGTCCTACCTGACCGGTCGCTCCTACCAAGTGGCGTGGCGAGAAGCTGTCTCCGCACCACGTGCTCTCACCACTGGTGTCCCCCAGGGCTCAGTTCTAGGCCCTCTCCTTTTCTCCCTATACACCAAGTCACTTGGCTCTGTCATATCCTCACATGGCCTTTCCTATCATTGCTACGCTGACGATACACAACTAATCTTCTCCTTTCCCCCTTCTGATAACCAGGTGGCGAATCGCATCTCTGCATGTCTGGCAGACATATCAGTATGGATGACGGATCACCACCTCAAGCTGAACCCCTGGCAAGACGGAGCTGCTCTTCCTCCCGGGAAAGGACTGCCCGTTCCGTGATCTCGCCATCACGGTTGACAACTCCGCTGTGTCCTCCTCCCAGAGTGCGAAGAGCCTAGGCATGACCCTGGACAACACCCTGTCGTTTCTCCGCCAACATCAAGGCGGTGACCCGCTCCTGCAGGTTCATGCTCTACAACATTCGGAGAGTACGACCCTGCCTTACACAGGAAGCGGCACAGGTCCTAATCCAGGCACTTGTCATCTCCCGTCTGGACTACTGCAACTCGCTGTTGGCTGGCCTCCCTGCCTGTGCCATTAAACCCCTACAACTCATCCAGAATGCCGCAGCCCGTCTGGTGTTCAACCTTCCCAAGTTCTCTCCGTCACCCCCCTCCTCCGCACACTCCACTGGCTTCCAGTTGAAGCTTCGCATCCGCTACAAGACCATGGTGCTTGCCTATGGAGCAGTGAGGGGAACGGCACCTCTGTACCTTCAGGCTCTGATCAGTCCCTACACCCAAACGAGGGCATTGCGTTCATCCACCTCTGGCCTGCTGGCTCCTTCCTCTGCGGAAGCATAGCTCCCGCTCAGCCCAGTCAAAACTGTTCGCTGCTCTGGCACCCCAATGGTGGAACAAGCTCCCTCACGACGCCAGGACAGCGGAGTCACTCACCACCTTCCGGAGACATTTGAAACCCCACCTCTTTAAGGAATACCTGGGATAGGATAAAGTAATCCTTCTAACCCCCCCAAATTGTAAAGTGGTTATCCCACTGGCTATAGGGTGAACGCACCAATTTGTGAGTCGCTCTGGCTAAGAGCGTCTGCTAAATGACGTTAATGTGCCCTTGAGCAAGGCACTTAACCCTAATTGCTCCTGTAAGTCGCTCTGGATAAGAGCGTCTGCTAAATGACTAAAATGTAAAATGTAAATGTTAGGCTTGTTGTGAGTATAGCCCATAGGACTTCACGTTACGTTGCTTTTGTTGTTTTGTCAAGTGTTTATCTTCACTAATAAATATGTACGCATACCACGCTGCACCTTGGTCTGACCCGTCTCTCAACGATCGTGACAGTTTTGATCTGTATCAACTAGTCATTTAAAAGAGGCATCTGATCTTTATCAACTAGAGTCATTTAAAACAGGGATTTGATTTTACTATGCAGCATATTTAAATTGTTTAAAATTGTCCAGATTAATGTCCAGTTATAGTGGCCTGTAAAAGTTAATGTCAGACTTTATTTGATGAAAAACATCTTTATGTTTTCAACAAACCTTAAATGCTTCTACATTCTTTACAGTAAACACTCATAAATATCAGAATAAATCTACAGCGTGGAGAAAGCTCTGGTTCTTGTCCAACACGTCGTCAATGACCTTGGTTCTTGTCCAACACGTCGTCAATGACCTTGGTTCTTGTCCAACACGTCGTCAATGACCTTGGTTCTTGTCCAACACGTCGTCACTGACCTTGGTTCTTGTCCATCACGTCGTCACTGCATCCAACACACACACGCGGTTTCTAAACGACAGTACATACTGTATGGTTCTCTAAGCCCACTCCTCCATCCAACACCCAGACCACACCAAGAGGGGGTAAAACACCCCCACGCCGCCCCTATAAACCTGGACTGGTTCCTCTCCCTGACCCCTCTCCTAACACCCCCACGCCGCCCCTATAAACCTGGGCTGGTTCCTCTCCCTGCACCCCCACGCCGCCCCTATAAACCTGGGCTGGTTCCTCTCCCTGCCCCCTCTCCTAACACCCCCCCACGCCGCCCCTATAAACCTGGGCTGGTTCCTCTCCCTGCCCCCTCTCCTAACACCCCCACGCCGCCCCTATAAACCTGGGCTGGTTCCTCTCCCTGACCCCTCTCCTAACACCCCCACGCCGCCCCTATAAACCTGGACTGGTTCCTCTCCCTGCCCCCTCTCCTAACACCCCCACGCCGCCCCTATAAACCTGGACTGGTTCCTCTCCCTGACCCCTCTCCCTAGCACCCCCCACGCCGCCCCTATAAACCTGGGCTGGTTCCTCTCCCTGACCCCTCTCCTAACACCCCAACGCCGCCCCCTATAAACCTGGGCTGGTTCCTCTCCCTGACCCCTCTCCTAACACCCCCACGCCGCCCCTATAAACCTGGGCTGGTTCCTCTCCCTGCCCCCTCTCCTAACACCCCCACGCCGCCCCTATAAACCTGGGCTGGTTCCTCTCCCTGCCCCCTCTCCTAACACCCCCACGCCGCCCCTATAAACCTGGGCTGGTTCCTCTCCATGACCCCTCTCCTAACACCCCCACGCCGCCCCTATAAACCTGGGCTGGTTCCTCTCCCTGACCCCTCTCCTAACACCCCCACGCCGCCCCCTATAAACCTGGGCTGGTTCCTCTCCCTGCACCCCCACGCCGCCCCTATAAACCTGGGCTGGTTCCTCTCCCTGCCCCCTCTCCTAGCACCACCACGCCGCCCCTATAAACCTGGGCTGGTTCCTCTCCCTGACCCTCTCCCTAACACCCCCCACGCCGCCCCTATAAACCTGGGCTGGTTCCTCTCTCTGCCCCCTCTCCCTAACACCCCCACGCCGCCCCTATAAACCTGGGCTGGTTCCTCTCCCTGCCCCCTCTCCCTAACACCCCCACGCCGCCCCTATAAACCTGGACTGGTTCCTCTCCCTGACCCCTCTCCTAACACCCCCACGCCGCCCCTATAAACCTGGGCTGGTTCCTCTCCCTGCCCCCTCTCCTAACACCCCCACGCCGCCCCTATAAACCTGGACTGGTTCCTCTCCCTGCCCCCTCTCCTAACACCCCCCACGCCGCCCCTATAAACCTGGACTGGTTCCTCTCCCTGTCCCCTCTCCTAACACCCCCCACGCCGCCCCTATAAACCTGGGCTGGTTCCTCTCCCTGACCCCTCTCCCTAACACCCCCCACGCCGCCCCTATAAACCTGGGCTGGTTCCTCTCCCTGCCCCCTCTCCTAACACCCCCCACGCCGCCCCTATAAACCTGGACTGGTTCCTCTCCCTGCCCCCTCTCCTAACACCCCCATGCCGCCCCTATAAACCTGGGCTGGTTCCTCTCCTGACCCCTCTCCCTAGCACCCCCCACGCCGCCCCTATAAACCTGGACTGGTTCCTCTCCCTGCCCCCTCTCCTAACACCCCCCACGCCGCCCCTATAAACCTGGGCTGGTTCCTCTCCCTGCCCCCTCTCCTAACACCCCCACGCCGCCCTATAAACCTGGGCTGGTCCCTCTCCCTGCCCCCCTCTCCTAACACCCCCACGCCGCCCCTATAAACCTGGGCTGGTTCCTCTCCCTGCCCCCTCTCCTAGCACCCCCACGCCGCCCCTATAAACCTGGGCTGGTTCCTCTCCCTGACCCCTCTCCTAGCACCCCCACGCCGCCCCTATAAACCTGGGCTGGTTCCTCTCCTGACCCCTCTCCTAGCACCCCCACGCCGCCCCTATAAACCTGGGCTGGTTCCTCTCCCTGACCCTCTCCTAGCACCCCCACGCCGCCCTATAAACCTGGGCTGGTTCCTCTCCCTGACCCCTCTCCTAGCACCCCCCACGCCGCCCCTATAAACCTGGGCTGGTTCCTCTCCCTGACCCCTCTCCTAGCACCCCCACGCCGCCCCTATAAACCTGGGCTGGTTCCTCTCCCTGACCTCTCTCCTAACACCCCCACGCCGCCCCTATAAACCTGGGCTGGTTCCTCTCCCTGACCCCTCTCCTAACACCCCCAACGCCCCTATAAACCTGGGCTGGTGCCTCTCCCTGACCCCTCTCCTAACACCCCCCACGCCGCCCCTATAAACCTGGGCTGGTTCCTCTCCCTGACCCCTCTCCTAACACCCCCACGCCGCCCCTATAAACCTGGGCTGGTTCCTCTCCCTGCCCCCTCTCCCTAACACCCCCACGCCGCCCCTATAAACCTGGGCTGGTTCCTCTCCCTGCCCCCTCTCCTAACACCCCCACGCCGCCCCTATAAACCTGGACTGGTTCCTCTCCCTGCCCCCTCTCCTAGCCCAGCTGCTGCTGTGTATGACTGGATCAGATCAGGGTGAAACCAGACTTAGGTTCAAGTAGTAATTGTATTCTTTCAAATAAAAAGTCAAATGACACTGCTGATCCTGCTCACACTGCCCTACCCTATGCTTTGACTTCTTTCTCCCCTCTCTCTCCAGATGAAATCTTGCGACTTGTGACGGCCGGCCGCCCAACAACCTGCCCGCTTGACCCTATCCCCTCCTCTCTTCTCCAGACCATCTCCGGTGACCTTCTCCCTTACCTCACCTCGCTGATCAACTCATCCTTGACCGCTGGCTATGTCCTTTCCATCTTCAAGAGAGCGAGAGTTGCACCCCTTCTCAAAAAACCAACACTCGATCCCTCTGATGTCAACAACTACAGACCAGTATCACTTCTTTCTTTTCTCTCCAAAACTATTGAGCGTGCCGTCTTTAGCCAACTCTCTTGCTATCTCTCTCAGAATGACCTTCTTGATCCAAACCAGTCAGGTTTCAAGACTGGTCATTCAACTGAGACTGCTCTTCTCTGTGTCACGGAGGCTCTCCACACTGCTAAAGCTAACTCTCTCTCCTCTGCTCTTGTCCTTCTAGACCTGTCTGCTGCCTTTGATACTGTGAACCATCAGATCCTCCTCTCCACCCTCTCCGAGCTGGGCATCTCCGGCGCGGCTCACTCTTGGATTGCGTCCTACCTGACCAGTCGCTCCTACCAAGTGGCGTGGCGAGAAGCTGTCTCCGCACCACGTGCTCTCACCACTGGTGTCCCCTAGGTCTCAGTTCTAGGCCCTCTCCCATTCTCGCTATACACCAAGTCACTTGGCTCTGTCATATCCTCAGATGGCCTCTCCTATCATTGCTATGCAGACGACACACAACTAATCTTCTCCTTTCCCCTTCTGATAACAAGGTGGCGAATCGCATCTCTGCATGTCTGGCAGACATATCAGTATGGATGACGGATCACCACCTCAAGCTGAACCTCGGCAAGACGGAGCTGCTCTTCCTCCCGGGGAAGGACTGCCCGTTCCATGATCTCACCATCACGGTTGACAACTCCGTTGTGTACTCCTCCCAGAGTGCGAAGAGCCTTGGCGTGACCCTGGACAACACCCTGTCGTTCTCCGCTAACATCAAGGCGGTGACCCGATCCTGTAGGTTCATGCTCTACAACATTCGGAGAGTACGACCCTGCCTTACACAGGAAGCGGCACAGGTCCTAATCCAGGCACTTGTCATCTCCCGTCTGGATTACTGCAACTCGCTGTTGGCTGGGCTCCCTGCCTGTGCCATTAAACCCCTACAACTCATCCAGAATGCCGCAGCCCGTCTGGTGTTCAACCTTCCCAAGTTCTCTCACGTCACCCCACTCCTCCGCACACTCCACTGGCTTCCAGTTGAAGCTCGCATCTGCTACAAGACCATGGTGCTTGCCTACAAAGCTGTGAGGGGAACGGCACCTCCGTACCTTCAGGCTCTGATCAGTCCCTACACCCAAACGAGGGCTTTGCGTTCATCCACCTCTGGCCTGCTGGCTCCCCTACCTCTGCGGAAGCACAGTTCCCGCTCAGCCCAGTCAAAACTGTTCGCTGCTCTGGCACCCCAATGGTGGAACAAGCTCCCTCACGACGCCAGGACAGCGGAGTCACTCACCACCTTCCGGAGACATTTGAAACCCCACCTCTTTAAGGAATACCTGGGATAGGATAAAGTAATCCTTATACCCCCCAAAAAAAAAAAAAAAAAAAAACATTGTAAAGTGGTTATTCCACTGGCTATAAGGTGAATGAACCAATTTGTGAGTCGCTCTGGATAAGAGAGTCTGCTAAATGACGTAAATGTAAAAATGTAAAATACCTAAGCCACGCTCGTTTTGAGCTTGCCTGTTGAAATGGAATCAATGGAATAGTACCAACGTTGCAAAACCTGCCCATATGGCACTCAATCAAATGCTCACAGTATTTGAAAGAAAACAAACACAACTTGAAACCAGGACTGAGGCTGGGAGGAAACATGTCTGTCTGTTATCTGCTCTGCTGTTGCTGTAGAGGGGTACCTCCTAGTACCAGGGGAGGATGGAATGGCAGGGCAGTTACCACATTTTACTCTTTCACTATTTTACCTTCCTCAACACTTCCTCCCAACCAGCCGTTCTACATTGAAGCCAGTCCAAGTGCGGGAGGGAGACATTCTGGATCCGAAAACCAGTCAGTATCTGGTATAATCACCATTTCTGCCTCATGCAGTGTGACACATCTCCGTCGTATAGAGTTGATCAAGCTGTTGATTGTGGCCTGTTGAATGTTGTCCCACTCCTCTTCAATGGCTGTGCGAAGTTTCTGGATATTGGCGGGAACAGGAACACACTGTTGTACAAATTGATCCAGAGCATCCCAAACATGCTCAATGGGTGACATGTCTGGTGAGTATGCAGGCCATGGAAGAACTGGGATATTTTCAGCTTCCAGGAATTGTGAACAGATCCTTGCGACATGGGGCCGTGCATTATCATTCTGAAACATGAGGTGTTGGCGGCGGATTAATGGCATGACTGTTGGGGGTGTTTGGTAGGGTTATACCATCTAACACACTGTCGGGGGTGTTGGATAGGGTTATACCATCTAACAACAACACACTGTTGGGGGTGTTGGATTGGGTTATACGATCTAACAACACACTGTTGGGGGTGTTGGATAGGGTTATACCATCTAAAAACAACACACTGTTGGGGGTGTTGGATAGGGTTATACCATCTAACAACAACACACTGTTGGGGGTGTTGGATAGGGTTATACCATCTAACAACACACTGTTGGGGGTGTTGGGTAGGGTTATACCATCTAACACACTGTTGAGGTGTTGGTATGGTTATTTTGAGAGCAAGTCCAGAACATACTGTTAAATTAAACACAAAACGTTGTGAGAGGGAATTCCAGCACCTGCAACTAGGTTTGGTGTGGGTTAGGGTTAGTGGCTCTCTGTGATTGGTTAGTGGCTCTCTGTGATTGAGTGTGTGTCCCAGCCAGCCCTGCTGGAGATCTGCTGGCAGTGAGAGAGGGCAGACCTTCACAATGTAAGGATCTAATTCCTGCCACAGTGAGAGAGGGCAGACCTTCACATTGTAAGTATCTATTTCCTGCCACAGTGAGAGAGGGCAGACCTTCACATTGTAAGGACCTAATTCCTGCCACAGTGAGAGAGGGCAGACCTTCACATTGTAAGTATCTATTTCCTGCCACAGTGAGAGAGGGCAGACCTTCACATTGTAAGGATCTAATTCCTGCCACAGTGAGAGAGGGCAGGCCTTCACATTGTAAGGATCTAATTCCTGCCACAGTGAGAGAGGGCAGACCTTCACATTGTAAGGATATATTTCCTGCCACAGTGAGAGAGGGCAGACCTTCACATTGTAAGGATCTAATTCCTGCCACAGTGAGAGAGGGCAGACCTTCACATTGTAAGGATCTAATTCCTGCCACAGTGAGAGAGGGCAGACCTTCACATTGTAAGGATATATTTCCTGCCACAGTGAGAGAGGGAAGACCTTCATATTGTAAGGATATATTTCCTGCCACAGTGAGAGAGGGCAGATCTTCACATTGTAAGTATCTATTTCCTGCCACAGTGAGAGAGGGCAGACCATCATATTGTAAGGATTTATTTCCTGCCACAGTGAGAAAGGGCAGACCTTCATATTGTAATGATATATTTCCTGCCAAAGTGAGAGATGGCAGAACTTCACATTGTAAGGATCTAATTCCTGCAACAGTGAGCGAGAGCAGACCTTCACATTGTAAGGATCTATTTCCTGCCACAGTGAGAGAGGGCAGACCTTCACATTGTAAGTATCTATTTCCTGCCACAGTGAGAGAGGGCAGACATTCACATTGTAAGGATATATTTCCTGCCACAGTGAGAGAGGGCAGACCTTCACATTGTAAGGATCTAATTCCTGCCACAGTGAGAGAGGGCAGACCTTCACATTGTAAGGATCTAATTCCTGCCACAGTGAGAGAGGGCAGACCTTCACATTGTAAGGATCTAATTCCTGCCACAGTGAGAGAGTGCAGACCTTCACATTGTAAGTATCTATTTCCTGCCACAGTGAGAGAGAGCAGACCTTCACATTGTAAGGATATATTTCCTGCCACAGTGAGAGAGGGCAGACCTTCACATTGTAAGGATCTAATTCCTGCCACAGTGAGAGAGGGCAGACCTTCACATTGTAAGGATCTATTTCCTGCCACAGTGAGAGAGGGCAGACCTTCACATTGTAAGGATCTAATTCCTGCCACAGTGAGAGAGGGCAGACCTTCACATTGTAAGGATCTAATTCCTGCCACAGTGAGAGAGGTCAGACCTTCAAATTGTAAGTATCTAATTCCTGCCACAGTGAGAGAGGGCAGACCGTCACATTGTAAGGATCTAATTCCTGCCACAGTGAGAGAGGGCAGACCTTCACATTGTAAGGATATATTTCCTGCCACAGTGAGAGAGGGAAGACCTTCATATTGTAAGGATATATTTCCTGCCACAGTGAGAGAGGGCAGACCATCATATTGTAAGGATTTATTTCCTGCCACAGTGAGAAAGGGCAGACCTTCATATTGTAATGATATATTTCCTGCCACAGTGAGAGATGGCAGACCTTCACATTGTAAGGATCTAATTCCTGCTACAGTGAGCGAGAGCAGACCTTCACATTGTAAGGATATATTTCCTGCCACAGTGAGAGAGGGCAGACCTTCACATTGTAAGTATCTATTTCCTGCCACAGTGAGAGAGGGCAGATCTTCACATTGTAAGGATATATTTCCTGCCACAGTGAGAGAGGGCAGACCTTCACATTGTAAGGATCTAATTCCTGCCACAGTGAGAGAGAGCAGACCTTCACATTGTAAGGATATATTTCCTGCCACAGTGAGAGAGGGCAGACCTTCACATTGTACGTATCTATTTCCTGCCACAGTGAGAGAGAGCAGACCTTCACATTGTAAGGATCTATTTCCTGCCACAGTGAGAGAGGGCAGACCTTCACATTGTAAGGATCTATTTCCTGCCACAGTGAGAGAGGGCAGACCTTCACATTGTAAGGATCTATTTCCTGCCACAGTGAGAGAGGGCAGACCTTCACATTGTAAGGATTTATTTCCTGCCACAGTGAGAGAGGACAGACCTTCACATTGTAAGGATATATTTCCTGCCACAGTGAGAGAGGGCAGACTTCACATTGTAAGGATATATTTCCTGCCACAGTGAGAGAGGGCAGACCTTCACATTGTAAGGATCTAATTCCTGCCACAGTGAGAGAGGGCAGACCTTCACATTGTAAGGATCTAATTCCTGCCACAGTGAGAGAGGGCAGACCTTCACATTGTAAGGATATATTTCCTGCCACAGTGAGAGAGGGAAGACCTTCATATTGTAAGGATATATTTCCTGCCACAGTGAGAGAGGGCAGATCTTCACATTGTAAGTATCTATTTCCTGCCACAGTGAGAGAGGGCAGACCATCATATTGTAAGGATTTATTTCCTGCCACAGTGAGAAAGGGCAGACCTTCATATTGTAATGATATATTTCCTGCCACAGTGAGAGATGGCAGACCTTCACATTGTAAGGATCTAATTCCTGCAACAGTGAGCGAGAGCAGACCTTCACATTGTAAGGATCTATTTCCTGCCACAGTGAGAGAGGGCAGACCTTCACATTGTAAGTATCTATTTCCTGCCACAGTGAGAGAGGGCAGACATTCACATTGTAAGGATATATTTCCTGCCACAGTGAGAGAGGGCAGACCTTCACATTGTAAGGATCTTATTCCTGCCACAGTGAGAGAGGGCAGACCTTCACATTGTAAGGATCTAATTCCTGCCACAGTGAGAGAGGGCAGACCTTCACATTGTAAGGATCTAATTCCTGCCACAGTGAGAGAGGGCAGACCTTCACATTGTAAGTATCTATTTCCTGCCACAGTGAGAGAGAGCAGACCTTCACATTGTAAGGATCTATTTCCTGCCACAGTGAGAGAGGGCAGACCTTCACATTGTAAGGATCTAATTCCTGCCACAGTGAGAGAGGGCAGACCTTCACATTGTAAGGATCTATTTCCTGCCACAGTGAGAGAGGGCAGATCTTCACATTGTAAGGATCTATTTCCTGCCACAGTGAGAGAGGGCAGACCTTCACATTGTAAGGATCTAATTCCTGCCACAGTGAGAGAGGTCAGACCTTCACATTGTAAGTATCTAATTCCTGCCACAGTGAGAGAGGGCAGACCGTCACATTGTAAGGATCTAATTCCTGCCACAGTGAGAGAGGGCAGACCTTCACATTGTAAGGATATATTTCCTGCCACAGTGAGAGAGGGAAGACCTTCATATTGTAAGGATATATTTCCTGCCACAGTGAGAGAGGGCAGACCATCATATTGTAAGGATGTATTTCCTGCCACAGTGAGAAAGGGCAGACCTTCATATTGTAATGATATATTTCCTGCCACAGTGAGAGATGGCAGGCCTTCACATTGTAAGGATCTAATTCCTGCTACAGTGAGCGAGAGCAGACCTTCACATTGTAAGGATATATTTCCTGCCACAGTGAGAGAGGGCAGACCTTCACATTGTAAGTATCTATTTCCTGCCACAGTGAGAGAGGGCAGATCTTCACATTGTAAGGATATATTTCCTGCCACAGTGAGAGAGGGCAGACCTTCACATTGTAAGGATCTAATTCCTGCCACAGTGAGAGAGAGCAGACCTTCACATTGTAAGGATATATTTCCTGCTACAGTGAGAGAGGGCAGACCTTCACATTGTACGTATCTATTTCCTGCCACAGTGAGAGAGAGAAGACCTTCACATTGTAAGGATCTATTTCCTGCCACAGTGAGAGAGGGCAGACCTTCACATTGTAAGGATCTAATTCCTGCCACAGTGGGAGAGAGCAGACCTTCACATTGTAAGGATATATTTCCTGCCACAGTGAGAGAGGACAGACCTTCACATTGTAAGGATATATTTCCTGCCACAGTGAGAGAGGGCAGACTTCACATTGTAAGTATCTATTTCCTGCCACAGTGAGAGAAGGCAGACCTTCATATTGTAAGGATATATTTCCTTCCACAGTGAGAGAGGGCAGACCTTCACATTGTAAGGATATATTTCCTGCCACAGTGAGAGAGGGCAGACCTTCACATTGTAAGGATCTAATTCCTGCCACAGTGAGAGAGAGCTGACCTTCACATTGTAAGGATATTTTTCCTGCCACAGTGAGAGAGGGCAGACCTTCACATTGTAAGTATCTAATTCCTGCCACAGTGAGAGAGAGCAGACCTTCACATTGTAAGGAGCTCATTCCTGCCACAGTGAGAGTGAGAAGACCTTCACATTGTAAGTATCTAATTCCTGCCACAGTGAGAGAGAGCAGACCTTCACATTGTAAGGATCGAATTCCTGCCACAGTGAGAGTGAGAAGACCTTCACATTATAAGTATATATTTCCTGCCACAGTGAGAGAGGGCAGACCTTCACATTGTAAGGATATATTTCCTGCCACAGTGAGAGAGGGCAGACCTTCACATTGTAAGGATTTAATTCCTGCCACAGTGAGAGAGAGCAGACCTTCACATTGTAAGGATATTTTTCCTGCCACAGTGAGAGAGGGCAGACCTTCACATTGTAAGTATCTAATTCCTGCCACAGTGAGCGAGAGCAGACCTTCACATTGTAAGGAGCTAATTCCTGCCACAGTGAGAGTGAGAAGACCTTCACATTGTAAGTATCTAATTCCTGCCACAGTGAGAGAGAGCAGACCTTCACATTGTAAGGAGCTAATTCCTGCCACAGTGAGAGTGAGAAGACCTTCACATTATAAGTATCTATTTCCTGCCACAGTGAGAGAGAGCAGAACTTCACATTGTAAGGTTACATCAGAGGATCGCCGCCCAACAGCCCCAGAACACGCCCACCCTACTTCTCAACTATACTTTACAGTTGTGACATTCCTCAGGAACAAATAGCACCTTTTTCCCCACAGGGCTCTGATAAGATGTAGTGCACTATATAGGGAATAGAGTGCCATTTGGTACGCACCTGTAGTCATGCTATTCACAGGTTGCATTTCCGTCAATCGGTTGCGTCATGCCATTGTCATGAACGTTTTCAAGCCACCCTTTATCGTCGCCGCCATAGTGGTGACCTAAAGTGGTGATAAACCCAGTCATTCTGGACTGAGGCTAACCACTGTTTAGTCTAAATTACACTATAGTGTCCTGGAAATATGATGACATTGCTAAAGTAGTCAAATATTTAGTAGGAAACAACTTTGCCAGCATTATCCTGTTGTCAAATTCACTTTAGACAGATGGCAATACATTTACATTTTAACATTTTAGTCATTTAGCAGACGCTCTTATCCAGAGCGACTTACAGTTAGTGAGTGCATACATTATATATTTTTTATTTTTTCATACTGGCCCCCCCCGTGGGAATCAAACCCACAACCCTGGCGTTGCATACGCCATGCTCTACCAACATCCCCTGCCGGCCATTCCCTCCCCTACCCTGGGCCAATTGTGCGCCGCCCCATGGGTCTCCCGGTCACGGCCGGCTACGACAGAGCCTGGATTCGAACCAGGATCTCTAGTGGCACAGCTAGCACTGCGATGCAGTGCCTTAGACCACTGCGCCACTCGGGAGAGTGTGCAATGTTGTCATTAGCTGGCAAAGTTAGTCAAAAATAGCTAGGAACGCTAACGTTAGCTAGCTAAAATCTGGTGGCCTCCCCTCAATCTTAGCTAGCAACGCTAACGTTAGCTAGCTAAAATCTGGTGGCCTCCCCCTCAATCTTAGCTAGCTAGCTAACGCTATACTGCATCTAAAGTCAATCTGGTGACATCACAATGATGACAAAAGGTTTTCCTGCTAACTATTTGCCTCCTTTTGAATGTCATTGTATTTCCAAGCCGCTGTAATGCACTTTTGATGCAGTCGTCATCAGCGCTCGTTGACGAGGCATACAGTAGAATGCACAGTCGGGCATCAGTCCAAAACAAACGTTAAAAACAAAATTGTAACGAAACATGCAACCCATGAAGAGTGGTGTTGATTTATCCTCTCAACGTGTGTGTGAGCGGTAGTCTATTAAATGTGAGTGTTAGTGTGCACATTTTGGGAAAAGGGTAGATTGAAACAGAGAGAGAAACACTGTACAACAGACCACATATACACCCTCCACACCCTTATTCACTAACAAACAAAAGTCTTCTCATGCTTTGTTGATTTCAAATAAGCTTTGGACTCAATTTGGCACAAGGGTCCGCTATACAAATTGATGGAAAGCGGTGTTAGGGGAAAAAAATATGACTTCATAAAACCAATGTACACAAACAGTGTGCAGTTATAATTGGCAATAAACACATAGATTACTTTCTTCAGGGCCGTGGGGTGAGACAGGGATGCAGCTTGAGTCCCACCCTCTTCAACAAACACACTGAGGGTACAAAACATTAGGAGGTCTTTCAAATTTCAATCAAATCAAATGTATTTATGAAGCCCTTTTTACATCAGCAGATGTCACTAAGTGTTTATACAGAAACCCAGCCTAAAACCCCAAACAGCAGCAATGCAGATGTAGAAGCATGGTGGCTAGGAAAAACTCCCTAGGAACAAACCTAGAGAGGAACCAGGCTCTGAGGGGTGGCCAGTCCTCATCTGGCTGTACTGGGTAGAGCGGAACCAGGCTCTGACGGGTGGCCAGTCCTCATCTGGCTGTACTGGGTAGAGAGGAACCAGGCTCTGAGGGGTGGCCAGTCCTCATTTGGCTGTACTGGGTAGAGAGGAACCAGGCTCTGAGGGGTGGCCAGTCCTCATCTGGCTGTACTGGGTAGAGAGGAACCAGGCTCTGAGGGGTGGCCAGTCCTCTTCTGGCTGTACTGGGTAGAGAGGAACCAAGCTCTGAGGGGTGGCCAGTCCTCTTCTGGCTGCCAGGTGGAGATTAGAGGAACCAGGCTCTGAGGGGTCGCCAGTCCTCTTCTGGCTGTACTGGGTAGAGAGGAACCAGGCTCTGAGGGGTGGCCAGTCCTCATCTGGCTGTACTGGGTAGAGAGGAACCAGGCTCTGAGGGGTGGCCAGTCCTCATCTGGCTGTACTGGGTAGAGAGGAACCAGGCTCTGAGGGGTGGCCAGTCCTCATCTGGCTGTACTGGGTAGAGAGGAACCAGGCTCTGAGGGGTGGCCAGTCCTCATCTGGCTGTACTGGGTAGAGAGGAACCAGGCTCTGAGGGGTGGCCAGTCCTCATCTGGCTGCCAGGTGGAGATTAGAGGAACCAGGCTCTGAGGGGTGGCCAGTCCTCATCTAGCCTGCAGGTGGAGATTTTAAAATGGCCATTAAGGCCATTAAGCCCAGATCTTTCCAAGACAGACTGACCAGGTGAATCCAGGTACATAAAGATACATAGACTGACCAGGTGAATCCAGGTACATAGACTGACCAGGTGAATCCAGGTACACAGGTCAGTCTGTCGGGCGGCAGGTAGCTTAGTGGGTAAGAGCGTTGTGCCAGTAACCGAAAGGTCGCTGGTTTTAATCCCCAAGCCGACTAGGTGAAAAATCTGTCGATGTGCCCTTAAGCAAGGCACTTAACCCTAATTGCTCCTGTAAGTCGCTCTGGATAAGAGCGTCTGCTAAATGACTAAAATGTAAATGTACATAGACTGACCAGGTGAATCCAGGTGAAAGCTATGATCCCTTATTGAGGTCACTTGTTAAATCCACTACAATCAGTGTAGATGAAGGGGAGGAGACAGGTTAAAGAAGGATTTTTAAGAATTAAGACATGGATTGTGTATATGTGCCATTCAGAGGGCGAATGGGCAAGACAACATGTTTAAGTGCCTTTGAACAGGGTATGGTAGCAGGTGCCAGGCGCAGCTAGGGTTGTTATGGTGACCTATTACCACCACCCCAGTCAAATTCCACATGACCGTTTAGTCACGGTAACTAGGCTTCTCCAAGACTGTACTCTGATTCTCCTGATGGTCATTAATAGCCTACCAACCTGGCTACCTGCCAGTCACTAATGGCCTGGTACTCAGCACTCTATTGGCTAATCTAATCACTCTGACATCAATACAAATGTAATCAAACAATCAAATCAAACACAATGTTAAGCAACATTTCTATAGGCTGTGCAATTGCATGAGAAAATAACGTTTTGATGGCCTCTATTAAAAAGAGAAGGAGCCCATCAGCTTTCTACAGGCTAGACCTACTATATTTATTTCTCAACTTTCCTAATATTAAGCACATTGCTTCTCTTTACAACATGAGTATAGCCTACCTGGCTGGCAAGACAATGAACCATGGGAAAAGCGTCCTCCATTCGCTATTTAAGTCCATAGTTGACATGTATCTTTTCCCCTGCCCCTGTTCCGACAAGTGCATGATAATGGTCCATTCAAAATCTAAACTAATTTCACAAATATATTATTTAGTATATGTAAAGACAAGATTCAATTATGAATAGTCTGATAATATTATCACTTGTGAATGATTTATTATCACTTGTGAATGATATATTATCACTTGTGAATGATGTATTATCACTTGTGAATGATGTATTATCACTTGTGAATGATGTATTATCACACAGGGTGTGCAGGAAGGCGACTTTTTCAAATCATAGTCGCAGGCATCATGTATCCTAGCCCATAGGCCTACGTGTTTTCATAAGGTTTGTATCACAACTAAAGCGTCCAAATAACTCCAAAAGTAGCCTAGAGGCTTAGGACTCCTGGAACAGGGTTAGAGAACACATAGCCCACTGAGCCTAGTGAAAACCTGTTCTTATTAACATAGTCAGTGCGCAATCACGTGTAAAAACAGAGTTTTGACTGGCCTCTATTTAAAAGAGGATCCCAGCTTTCTCATGCTGCTATATTTATTGCTCAATTCTTAAAATTATGCACTCTAATCCGCTCTCTCTCTCTCTCTCTCTCTCTCTCTCTCTCTCTCTCTATATATATATATATATATATATATATATAACATTTATGTAATTTAGCAGACGCTCTTATCCAGAGCGACTTACAAATTGGTGCATTCACCTCATGATAGCCAGTGGGACAACCACTTTACAATTATAGAGTAATTTCTAGAGTATATTTTATATTTATATTATCTATTTCACTTGCTTGAGAGAGAGAGAGAGAGAGAGAGAGAGAGAGAGAGAGAGAGAGAGAGAGAGAGAGAGAGAGAGAGAGAGAGAGAGAGAGAGAGAGAGAGAGAGAGAGAGAGAGAGAGAGAGAGAGAGAGAGACCACTCGTTCCATAGGAAATCAGGGGGAAACAGACAGTGTCTCCAAACCCTGCTTTTCCACCAGGAACACATCCGTACTCTGATACATTAGCTGCCTCCCAAATGGCACCCTAATCCCTATAGAGTGCACTACTTTTGACCAGCGCCATATGGACCCTTGTCAAAATTAATGCACTATATATGGAATAGGGTGCCATTTGGGATTATGCTTTTAACAAACACCATACTCTCCCACATTTACTGACTATCACTGCTGTGTGATTTAAATCATCTGACTGTTACTGCTGTGTGATTTAAATCATCTGACTGTTATTGCTGTGTGATTTAAATCATCTGAATGGAAAATAGTCTCATTTGTGGTTGCAGTATTATTTTTCAATAGACTATACTCCTTATAGGAGCCAGGGTCTTCATGGGCGGCAGGTAGCTTAGTGGTTAAGAGCGTTGTGCCAGTAACTGAAAGGTCGCTGGTTCTAATCCCCGAGCCGACTAGGTGAAAAATCTGTCGATGTGCCCTTGAGCAAGGCACTTAACCCTAATTGCTCCTGTAAGTCGCTCTGGATAAGAGCGTCTGCTAAATGACCAATTATTATTATTTATTTATTAAATAGTACTCTACCCTGCCGCCCCCACCCCACCCTACCCTACTCTACCCTGCCGCCCCCCACCCTACCCTACTCTACCCTGCCGCCCCCCACCCCACCCCTACCCTACTCTACCCTGCCGCCCCCACCCTACCCTACTCTACCCTGCCGCCCCCCACCCTAGCCTAATCTACCCTGCCGCCCCACCCCACCCCACCCCACCCCACCCTACCCTACTCTACCCTGCCGCCCCCACCCCACCCCACCCCTACCCTACTCTACCCTGCCGCCCCACCCCACCCCCACCCTAGCATAATAAATATGCCATTTAGCAGACGCTTTTATCCAAGCGACTTACAGTCATGCGTGCATACATTTTTTTGTGTATGGGTGGTCCCGGGATCGAACCCACTACCTTGGCGTTATAAGCGCCGTGCTCTACCAGCTGAGCTACTGCCGCCCCCACCCCACCCCACCCTAGCCTAATCTACCCTGCCGCCCCCACCCCACCCCACCCTAATCTACCCTGCCTCCCAACCAATCGTACCCTACCCCCCACTCTACTCTACCCTGCCCCCCACCCTACCCTACATTACTCTACCCTGCCCCCATCCCACCCTACTCTACCCTCCCACCCACCCACCCCACGCTACCCTGCCCCCGACCCTATACCCCGTCCACCACCCTACCCTGCCCCCCAACCTACCCTACTCTACCCTCCCACCCACCCACCCCACGCTACCCTGCCCCCCTGCCCCCCCGACCCTATACCCCGTCCACCACCCTACCCTGCCCCCCAACCTACCCTACTCTACCCTCCCACCCACCCCACCCCACGCTACCCTGCCCCCCGACCCTATACCCTGTCCACCACCCCTACCCTGCCCCCCAACCTACCCTACTCTACCCTCCCACCCACCCACCCACCCCACCCCCACCCCACGCTACCCTGCCCCCCCGACCCTATACCCTGTCCACCACCCTACCCTGCCCCCCCCATCCCACCCTACTCTACCCTCCCACCCACCCCACCCCAAGCTATCCTGCCCCCCCGACCCTATACCCTGTCCACCACCCTACTCTACCCTGCATCCCAAACCACCTATCCCCCACCACTTATGTAATGCTGATTCAATGGCTCTGTCCTTCATCTAATGTATAGTTAAACTAATGTAATGCTGATTCAATGGCTAAGTCCGTCTTGAGTCTTTAACGATTTGTGAAGGTATATCCCTGGCAATAGATTGTTCCCTTTTCTATAGGTCATTTGTGCAATCAGCATACATTTCCAGAATTTTCCTTGAATATTGAAGTGACAAGCTGCAGTGAACTAGGCTTCAATTTGACTATGTTGAGCAATACAAGGGTTTCTTTTACATACATGGCCTGGTCCCACTTTCTCCTCTCCTTCCTTCACACACTCTATCACTTCCTCCACCGGACCCCCTCCCTCTCTCCCCCGGTCTTTTCTCTCTCTCTCTCTCTCTCTCTCTCTCTCTCTCTCTCTCTCTCTCTCTCTCTCTCTCTCTCTCGCTCCCTCTCTCTCTCTCTCTCTCTCTCTCTCTCTCTCTCTCTCTCTCTCTCTCTCTCTCTCTCTCTCTCTCTCTCTCTCTCTCTCTCTCTCTCTCTGTCTGAACTAAGAGAGTGTGCCCAAGCCAAAGGTCCTGCAGTTGCTCACAACTTCAAAGCTGAAAGTCAAGTCCCTCTGCAACTTCACAATGAATCCAATAAACCAGGCAGGACAGAGCTGGGAGCAGGACAGATGACTGTAGTATACTGTAGTGTTTTTGCAGACTTTATATTCAGATTGTTTAATAGTCACATGTACAGGGCTGCAGGTTGTGATTGCAGGATACAGTGAAAATCTTAGGCTTGGAACTCCAACATGCAGGACTAGTGAAATAAAATAATGACGGGGGGAGAAGGGGAGAGGAGAGGAGAGGAGAGGAGAGGCGAGGCGAGGCGAGGCGAGGCGAGGCGAGGCGAGGAGAGGAGAGGAGAGGAGAGGAGAGGAGAGGAGAGGAGAGGAGAGGAGAGGAGAGGAGAGGAGAGGAGAGGAGAGGAGAGGAGAGGAGAGGGGAGAGGAGAGGAGGGAGAGGAGAGGGGAGGGAGAGGAGAGGAGAGGGAGAGGAGAGGAGGGAGAGGAGAGGAGAGGGAGGGAGGGAGAGGGAGAGAGGAGAGGAGAGGAGAGGAGAGGAGAGGAGAGGTCTGAGTTTTGGTATGTGCTCTCTATTTCTAACACATGTTGTCCTGACCCACACACTGGTCAAAAGCAGTCAAACAGCAGAAAAACATGCATTGACATTAAACTGGGGTGAGTATCAGTGTTCTGTCCATGGCTGTGTCTGCACTGTTTCACTGTCCTCTAACCAGATACAGCACATACATCTCTCTGGGTGAGGGACCCTCACTAGTGGCTACATGGAGTGCGTCCAAAATGGCACACTATTCCCTATATAGAGCAGTATTTCAGATCCCTATGTGCCCTAGTCAACAATGAAAGAACATTAAAGGAGGTCCTGGCTATGTTGTGGCTAGACTGGCTTGTCAGGAGACTTTCATTACTGTATGTTTGTTAGTGTGAAGATATGGTCATTTATTCAATTTACTGAAAAGTTTTGGTTTTCATCAGACAGCGACATGGTCTCACATTGACTTTCTGAAAACTCTTTTGAAAAAGATGCCAATGCAATTAAAGGATGTCACTCTACAATTCTTGGCCAAAACAATGTTGGGCTCATTTAAAACAAGTCACTAAATGTAAAGCAGACTGTATCTGGTTACAGGAGCTGTTAAAGAGCCTATAAAGACCTGTTTCAAGGCAGGCCTGCTTTTAAAAACATGGAGTAGGCAGGGTCTGTGTCTGCAGGCGTGTGTGGTGTTTGTGTGTGTCCTAAAACGTGTGTGTGTGTGTGTTCAGTGTGAGATCATAATTATATTATGTCAGACAAGGGCCAGGGAGGAAGGGGCCAGGGAAGGGTGAGTCCATTTGGATTGAGAGAGTGTAGTGTGTCAGTGGTTTGAGTTTGGAAGTCCACTGGATGTAAGCTCTGGGTGAAAGTAGGTGGACTTACTTTCCCAATCTCTTTTCCATCTTGGAGTTGAGGCTCATGTTTAGAGGGTCCACTGTTCAGTCATACAGTATGTAACTGTATTGGGATGTAAAGTATGTATGGAGTTGGAGATCTGTGGAGTTGGGGCTTTATGTATGGAGTTGGGGCTGTGTGGAGTTGGGGCTTTATGTATGGAGTTGGGGCTGTGTGGAGTTGGGGCTGTGTGGAGTTGGGGATGTGTGGAGTTGGGGCTGTGTGGAGTTGGGGCTGTGTGGAGTTGGGCCCGTGTGGAGTTCGGGCTGTGTGGAACTGGGGCTGTGTGGAGTTGGGGCTGTGTGGAGTTGGGGCTGTGTGGAGTTGGGGCTGTGTGGAGTTGGGGCTGTGTGGAGTTGGGGCTGTGTGGAGTTGGGGCTGTGTGGAGTTGGGGCTGTGTGGAGTTGGGGCTGTGTGGAGTTGGGGCTGTAACTAGTGTTCCAGACTGGAGACCAGTTGGCCTCAGGATGGGGTTCTGGGAAGTTTGTCTTTCATACTTTTGTTTACCTCTACTACTACGGCTGCTCAATGCCTGGGTAGTATGTTTTCACCTCTTCTGAGGGTGGCTGAGGGTGGTGGGGAGAGGGAGAGAGGTGCAGGTAGAGAGAGATGGGAGAGAGGTGGGGGTAGAGAGAGAATGGAGAGAGGTGGGGGTAGAGAGAGAAAGGAGAGAGGTGAAGTGGGGAGAGGTAGAGAGGTGGGACAGTGAGAGAGGTGGGGAGAGAGGAGAGATGTGGGGAGAGGTAGCAATGCCGGGAAAGGTAGGGATGCAGGGTGGGGGTTTAGACCCAGTCTGCATGGAAAGCAGGGTGGGGGTTTAGACCCAGTCTGCATGGAAAGCAGGGTGGGGGTTTAGACCCAGTCTGCATGGAAAGCAGGGTGGGGGTTTAGACCCAGTCTGCATGGAAAGCAGGGTGGGGGTTTAGACCCAGTCTGCATGGAAAGCAGGGTAATTGTTTCCTGATGTCAAGCTGTTCCTGGTCTATGCCTGCTTCTCTAAATAAAGAGCCCTCCTGTTCCAAATAATGGCTTTTCCATTCCCCTGCTCTGATCTGAGGGAGGCAGGAGTACAGCGAAGCAGTGTGTGTGAACCAACCCACCCACCCACCACCACACACCAACCCACCCACCTACCCACACACCAACCCCGCCAACCCACCCACCACCACAACAAGCCAGCCACCCACCCACCCACCCACCCACCCACCCACCACACCCACCCCGCCAACCCACCCACCACCACACACCAACCCACCCACCCACCCACCCACCCACCCACCCACCCACCCACCCACCACACCCACCCACCACCACAACAAGCCAGCCACCTACCCACCCACCCAGCCAGCCCAAACTTTTGAACGGTAGTGTATGTCCCTCTCTGCCACACAGCTGGGCAGTAATCCAAGTGCCACAATGCTAGGGCCTGTAGGACCTGTCTGGTCGACTGAGATGTCAAGAAGGCGGAGCAACGCCCTATCATGGACAGACCTCTTCCCCTTTCTGGTCAAGAAGGCGGAGCAACGCCCTATCATGGACAGACCTCTTCCCCTTTCTGGTCAAGAAGGCGGAGCAACGCCCTATCATGGACAGACCTCTTCCCCTTTCTGGTCAAGAAGGCGGAGCAACGCCCTGTCATGGACAGACCTCTTCCCCTTTCTGGTCAAGAAGGCGGAGCAACGCCCTGTCATGGACAGACCTCTTCCCCTTTCTGGTCAAGAAGGCGGAGCAACGCCCTGTCATGGACAGACCTCTTCCCCTTTCTGGTCAAGAAGGCGGAGCAACGCCCTATCATGGACAGACCTCTTCCCCTTTCTGGTCAAGAAGGCGGAGCAACGCCCTATCATGGACAGACCTCTTCCCCTTTCTGGTCAAGAAGGCGGAGCAACGCCCTATCATGGACAGACCTCTTCCCCTTTCTGGTCAAGAAGGCGGAGCAACGCCCTATCATGGACAGACCTCTTCCCCTTTCTGGTCAAGAAGGCGGAGCAACGCCCTATCATGGACAGACCTCTTCCCCTTTCTGGTGTAATTAACAAGTGAACTATAATACCCAGGTACAGTAGGACTGTAACAAAATTATTATTTTGTCAATTCGATGTTTTCGTCACCTCCAAGTAGCTAATATTCTCAGGGATATCCATTCTCTAACAGTTAATATTCCTCTAACAGTGCCAAGCAGGGGGAGGGAGGGAGGGAGGGAGGGAGGGAGGGAGGGAGGGAGGGAGAGAGAGAGAGAGAGAGAGAGAGAGAGAGAGAGAGAGAGAGAGAGAGAGAGAGAGAGAGAGAGAGAGAGAGAGAGAGAGAGAGAGAGAGAGAGAGAGAGAGAGAGAGAGAGAGAGAGAGAGAGAGAGAGAGAACTACACATAAGGAATAATGGACATGGATTGTTTTATCCCCAGGTCTGCCCCTGAGGTGAGACTGGCTCCAGAAGGTCCCCAGGTCTGCCCCTGAGGTGAGACTGGCTCCAGAAGGTCCCCAGGTCTGCCCCTGAGGTGAGACTGGCTCCAAAAAGTCCCCGGTTCTGCCCCTGATGTCAACTGGCTCCATCAAGTCCCCGGTTCTGCCCCTGAGGTGAGACTGGCTCCAGCCAGTCCATTTAGATGCTAATGTTGTCAGCGTCCACAGGGTCTGTTCCACTGTAAACATCAGTAAAACTGAAAGGCTCAACAATAAAAGAGATCTGGGTCTGCAGAATGAGGCATACCTGCGTTCCAAATGGCACCCTATTCCAATATAGTGCACTTATTTTGACAGCAGCCCTATCAACAGTAAGGAATAGGGTGCCATTTGGGATGAGGCTTTGGTGTTCAGCAGAGTGAAGCTAAGTGGTAATAGTTCTCAGTCCTAGTGTGTTCAGTCATTATGGCTGTCTAATGGAACAGGGAGGTTGTAAACTCTCATCTACACTCCATTATGATGCTATTATATCACTGTGTCACTGCCGTTACACACACACACACACACACATTATATCACTGTGTCACTGCTGTCACACACACACACACACACACACACATTATATCACTGTGTCACTGCTGTCACACACACACACACACACACACACATTATATCACTGTGTCACTGCTGTCACACACACACACACACACACACATTATATCACTGTGTCACTGCTGTCACACACACACACACACACACACACATTATATCACTGTGTCACTGCCGTCTCACTGTCCTCCGCCCATAGCTAGACCATTATGACATTTGCGATGCATCCAAAATGGCCCCCTATTCCCTATATAGAGAACTCCTTTTGAGCAGGGCCCATAGGGTAGCCCATAGGATTCTGGTCAAAAGCAGTGCACTAAATAACATTAAATAAGGAATTTGGAACTCAGGCCAAATCCCTGTCGTCAACCTCCCATCGTCATGACAACGTCTTCTAGCTGAGAGGAGGGAGAGTGGTCGGACCAGGACAGAGTGGGAAGAAGAGGCTACCCTATACTACCCTCATACCCATCTTCACTGACTCATCAGTGGGAAGAAGAGGCTACCCTATACTACCCTCATACCCATCTTCACTGACTCATCAGTGGGAAGAAGAGGCTACCCTATACTACCCTCATACCCATCTTCACTGACTCATCAGTGGGAAGAAGAGGCTACCCTATACTACCCTCATACCCATCTTCACTGACTCATCAGTGGGAAGAAGAGGCTACCCTATACTACCCTCATACCCATCTTCACTGACTCATCAGTGGGAAGAAGAAATCGGACCAGGCCAGAGTGGGAAGAAGTCACACCGACAGGCAGACAGACAGACAGACTGACGGACTGACGGACTGACGGACTGACTGACTGACTGACTGATTGACTGACAGACAGGCCATAATGTCACAGTACTCTCATCAAGCAGCTCAAAGCTAAAGAGAAAGAGAAAGTGAAGCAGCCTAGTCATGATTCCCTCACTGACGGCCTTTAGGGATACCCTAAGGAAAAGGAAGACAGGACAAGACAAGAGGACGACAGGAGAAGACAGGAGGACGACAGGAGAAGACAGGAGGACGACAGGAGAAGACAGAAGGATGAGAGGAGAAGACAGGAGGACGACAGGAGAAGACAGGAGGACGACAGGAGAAAACAGGAGGACGACAGGAGAAGACAGGAGAACGACAGGAGAAGACAGGAGGACGAGAGGAGAAGACAGGAGGACGACAGGAGAAGACAGGAGGACGACAGGAGAAGACAGGAGGACGAGAGGAGAAGACAGGAGGACGAGAGGAGAAGACAAGAGAACGACAGGAGAAGACAGGAGGACGAGAGGAGAAGACAGGAGGACGACAGGAGAAGACAGGAGGACGACAGGAGAAGACAGGAGAACGACAGGAGAAGACAGGAGGACGAGAGGAGAAGACAGGAGGACGAGAGGAGAAGACAGGAGGACGAGAGGAGAAGACAAGAGAACGACAGGAGAAGACAGGAGGACGAGAGGAGAAGACAGGAGGACGACAGGAGAAGACAGGAGGACGACAGGAGAAGACAGGAGGACGACAGGAGAAGACAGGAGGACGAGAGGAGAAGACAGGAGAACGACAGGAGAAGACAGGAGGACGAGAGGAGAAGACAGGAGGACGACAGGAGAAGACAGGAGGACGACAGGAGAAGACAGGAGGACGACAGGAGAAGACAGGAGGACGAGAGGAGAAGACAGGAGGACGACAGGAGAAGACAGGAGGACGAGAGGAGAAGACAGGAGAACGACAGGAGAAGACAGGAGGACGACAGGAGAAGACAGGAGAACGACAGGAGAAGACAGGAGGATGACAGGAGAAAACATGAGGACGAGAGGAGAAGACAGGAGGACAACAGGAGAAGACAGGAGAACGACAGGAGAAGACAGGAGGACGACAGGAGAAGACAGGAGGACGAGAGGAGAAGACATGAGAACGACAGGAGAAGACAGGAGGACGACAGGAGAAGACAGGAGGACGAGAGGAGAAGACAGGAGGACAACAGGAGAAGACAGGAGGACCAGAGGAGAAGACAGGAGGACCAGAGGAGAAGACAGGAAGACAACAGGAGAAGACAGAAGGACGACAGGAGAAGACAGGAGGACGACAGGAGAAGACAGGAGTACGAGAGGAGAAGACAGGAAAACGACAGGAGAAGACAGGAAGACAACAGGAGAAGACAGGAAGATGACAGGAGAAGACAGGAGGACGACAGGAGAAGACAGGAAGACGACAGGAGAAGACAGGAGGACAACAGGAGAAGACAGGAAGACGACAGGAGAAGACAGGAGGACGACAGGAGAAGACAGGAAGATGACAGGAGAAGACAGGAGGACAACAGGAGAAGACAGGAGGACGACAGGAGAAGACAGGAGGACGAGAGGAGAAGAGAAAGTTAAAAAGGGAAAAGATACTGGGCATAAGAGAAGATGTCTACTGAGTTCCCCAGTGAACGTCCATCCAGTCTATATATATATATACAGTGGGGGAAAAAGTATTTAGTCAGCCACCAATTGTGCAAGTTCTCCCACTTAAAAAGATGAGAGAGGCCTGTAATTTTCATCATAGGTGCACGTCAACTATGACTGACAAAATGAGAAAAAAACATCCAGAAAATCACATTGTAGGATTTTTAATTACATTTACATTTACGTCATTTAGCAGACGCTCTTATCCAGAGTGACTTACAAATTGGTGCATTCACCTTATAGCCAGTGGGATAACCACTTTACAATGTGTTATTTTATTGTATTTTTACTTTTATTTTTTTATTTTTTTGGGGGGGGGGTGGGTTGGGGTAAGGAGGACGAATGAATTTATTTGCAAATTATGGTGGAAAATAAGTATTTGGTCAATAACAAAAGTTTCTCAATACTTTGTTATATACCCTTTGTTGGCAATGACACAGGTCAAACGTTTTCTGTAAGTCTTCACAAGGTTTTCACACACTGTTGCTGGTATTTTGACCCATTCCTCCATGCAGATCTCCTCTAGAGCAGTGATGTTTTGGGGCTGTCGCTGGGCAACACAGACTTTCAACTCCCTCCAAAGATTTTCTATGGGGGTTGAGATCTGGAGACTGGCTAGGCCACTCCAGGACCTTGAAATGCTTCTTACGAAGCCACTCCTTTGTTGCCCGGGCGGTGTGTTTGGGATCATTGTCATGCTGAAAGACCCAGCCACGTTTCATCTTCAATGCCCTTGCTGATGGAAGGAGGTTTTCACTCAAAATCTCACGATATATGGCCCCATTCATTCTTTCCTTTACACGGATCAGTCGTCCTGGTCCCTTTGCAGAAAAACAGCCCCAAAGCATGATGTTTCCACCCCCATGCTTCACAGTAGGTATGGTGTTCTTTGGATGCAACTCAGCATTCTTTGTCCTCCAAACACGACTGAGTTGAGTTTTTACCAAAAAGTTATATTTTGGTTTCATCTGACCATATGACATTCTCCCAATCCTCTTCTGGATCATCCAAATGCACTCTAGCAAACTTCAGATGGGCCTGGACATGTACTGGCTTAAGCAGGGGGACACGTCTGGCACTGCAGGATTTGAGTCCCTGGCGGCGTAGTGTGTTACTGATGGTAGGCTTTGTTACTTTGGTCCCAGCTCTCTGCAGGTCATTCACTAGGTCCCCCCGTGTGGTTCTGGGATTTTTGCTCACCATTCTTGTGATCATTTTGACCCCACGGGGTGAGATCTTGCGTGGAGCCCCAGATCGAGGGAGATTATCAGTGGTCTTGTATGTCTTCCATTTCCTAATAATTGCTCCCACAGTTGATTTCTTCAAACCAAGCTGCTTACCTATTGCAGATTCAGTCTTCCCAGCCTGGTGCAGGTCTACAATTTTGTTTCTGGTGTCCTTTGACAGCTCTTTGGTCTTGGCCATAGTGGAGTTTGGAGTGTGACTGTTTGAGGTTGTGGACAGGTGTCTTTTATACTGATAACAAGTTCAAACAGGTGCCATTAATACAGGTAACGAGTGGAGGACAGAGGATCCTCTTAAAGAAGAAGTTACTGGTCTGTGAGAGCCAGAAATCTTGCTTGTTTGTAGGTGACCAAATACTTATTTTCCACCATAATTTGCAAATAAATTCATAAAAAATCCTACAATGTGATTTTCTGGATAAAAAATGCTCAATTTGTCTGTCATAGTTGACGTGTACCTATGATGAAAATTACAGGCCTCTCTCATCTTTTTAAGTGGGAGAACTTGCACAATTAGTGGCTGACTAAATACTTTTTTTCCCCACTGTATATATATATATATATATATATTTGAAAAATTATCCCCAATATGTAGTTATAGTCTTGTCCCATTGCTGCAACTCCCTTACGGACTCGGGAGAGGCGAAGGTCGAGAGCCATGCGTCCTCGGAAACACGACCCTGCCAAGACGCACTTCTTCTTGACACACTGTTCGCTTAACCCGGAAACCAGCCACACCAATGTGTCAGAGGAAACACTGTCCAACTGGCGACCGAAAGTCAGCGTGCAGGCGCCCGGCCCACCACAAGGAGTCGCTAGAGCACGATGGGACAAGGAAATCCAGGCCGGCCAAACCCTTCCCTAACCCGGACGATGTGGCTCGGCCAATTGTGACACAGCCCGAGATCGAACCCGGGTCTGTAGTGACGCCTCAAGAACTGCGAAGCAGTGCCTTAGACCGCTGCGCCACTCGGGAGGCCTCTTGTTTATTTTATTTATTTATTTTTTACCCCCTTTTTCTGCCTAATTGCAATCCAATTTTGATCTTGTCTCATCGCTGCAACTCCCCAACAGGCTCGGGAGAGGCAAAGGTCGAGTCATGCGTCCACCGAAACACGACCCGCCAAACCACGCTTCTTAACACCTGCCCGCTTAACCTGGAAGCCAGCCGCACCAATGTGTCGGAGGAAACACCGTGCAACTGACGACCGAAGTCAGCCTGCAGGCACCCGGCCCACCACAAGGAGTCACTAGAGTACGATGAGCCAAGTAAAGCCCCCCCGGCCAAACCCTCCCCTATCCCGGATGACGCTGGGCCAATTGTGCGCCGCCCTATGGGACTCCCGGTCATGGGCGGTAGTGACACAGCCTGGGATCGAACCCGGGTCTGTAGTGACGCCTCTAGCACTGCGATGCAGTACCTTAGGACGCTGCCCCACTTCTCTTTTTTTAATTTTTATATTAAGAGTATATTGATATTCACCCGTGCATCGGTCAAATCGAAAATCCCCCCAGTCTGAAGGTAACCCATACAGATGACTGGAAGTAGGTAGTTTTGTGCCAACAAAAATAAGGGGATAAATATGTGTCCAAAAATATATAAATACTTTATTTCCTGATCTTTCTTATTTCACCTAGATACAGGACAGACCCCCCTCCACAGCTTAGACTTTTAGAGGTTTTAACCTTCCCTTGAAGATGTTCCACAGTGGCGTGAAGGTTTGACCCCCTCATAACCCAAACCCCATGTACACCCTCCAACACCCCACCCCCTCTGGTAACAATTAACAATGCTTGGACATTAAACCCCTGTACACCCTCCAACACCCCACCCCCTCTGGTAACAATTAACAATGCTTGGACATTTTATTATTACTCTTTGAAAGTTGCAGATAGAATTTCATGAACCTTTCTGGGCGTTTAGGCCTACTGGCTCTCCTTGCCTGTTATTTAACACCACAGACTACATGTTCCCTCACCATACAGATGTCTTGCTGTTGACAATGTTGGTTCCACTGAACTCTTTAAAAACTCAGCCAGCCCTTGACTCATCACTGTGGTTAATCACAAAGACAACTACTCTATGTCCCCTGTGATTTCCTGATTTGAAAATAAAATAGAAACTCTGTCATTAGGACTAACCTTTAGTCATCATCGTGATGTCTCCAGATTGACTTTAGATGCAGTAAAACTTTTGCTAGCTAGCTAAGATTGAGGGGAGAGTGCCAACGTTTTAGTCAGAGCATAGTGTTGCCCATGTGGAGGCTGGTCAGAGTGTTGCCCATGTGGAGGCTGGTCAGAGCATAGTGTTGCCCATGTAGAGGCTGGTCAGAGTGTTGCCCATGTGGAGGCTGGTCAGAGCATAGTGTTGCCCATGTGGAGGCTGGTCAGAGTGTTGCCCATGTGGAGGCTGGTCAGAGCATAGTGTTGCCCATGTGGAGGCTGGTCAGAGCGTTGCCCATGTGGAGGCTGGTCAGAGCATAGTGTTGCCCATGTGGAGGCTGGTCAGAGTGTTGCCCATGTGGAGGCTGGTCAGAGCAGAGCGTTGCCCATGTGGAGGCTGGTCAGAGCATAGTGTTGCCCAAGTGGAGGCTGGTCAGAGCGTTGCCCATGTGGAGGCTGGTCAGAGCAGAGTGTTGCCCATGTGGAGGCTGGTCAGAGCAGAGTGTTGCCCATGTGGAGGCTGGTCAGAGCGTTGCCCATGTGGAGGCTGGTCAGAGTGTTGCCCATGTGGAGGCTGGTCAGAGCGTTGCCCATGTGGAGGCTGGTCAGAGTGTTGCCCATGTGGAGGCTGGTCAGAGTGTTGCCCATGTGGAGGCTGGTCAGAGTGTTGCCCATGTGGAGGCTGGTCAGAGCATAGTGTTGCCCATGTGGAGGCTGGTCAGAGCAGAGTGTTGCCCATGTGGAGGCTGGTCAGAGTGTTGCCCTTGTGGAGGCTGGTCAGAGCATAGTGTTGCCCAAGTGGAGGCTGGTCAGAGCAGAGTGTTGCCCATGTGGAGGCTGGTCAGAGCGTTGCCCATGTGGAGGCTGGTCAGAGTGTTGCCCATGTGGAGGCTGGTCAGAGCGTTGCCCATGTGGAGGCTGGTCAGAGCATAGTGTTGCCCATGTGGAGGCTGGTCAGAGCATAGTGTTGCCCATGTGGAGGCTGGTCAGAGCATAGTGTTGCCCATGTGGAGGCTGGTCAGAGCGTTGCCCATGTGGAGGCTGGTCAGAGTGTTGCCCATGTGGAGGCTGGTCAGAGTGTTGCCCATGTGGAGGCTGGTCAGAGCATAGTGTTGCCCATGTGGAGGCTGGTCAGAGCATAGTGTTGCCCATGTGGAGGCTGGTCAGAGTGTTGCCCATGTGGAGGCTGGTCAGAGTGTTGCCCATGTGGAGGCTGGTCAGAGCATAGTGTTGCCCATGTGGAGGCTGGTCAGAGTGTTGCCCATGTGGAGGCTGGTCAGAGCAGAGTGTTGCCCATGTGGAGGCTGGTCAGAGTGTTGCCCATGTGGAGGCTGGTCAGAGCATAGTGTTGCCCATGTGGAGGCTGGTCAGAGCATAGTGTTGCCCATGTGGAGGCTGGTCAGAGCATAGTGTTGCCCATGTGGAGGCTGGTCAGAGCATAGTGTTGCCCATGTGGAGGCTGGTCAGAGCGTTGCCCATGTGGAGGCTGGTCAGAGCATAGTGTTGCCCATGTGGAGGCTGGTCAGAGCATAGTGTTGCCCATGTGGAGGCTGGTCAGAGCATAGTGTTGCCCATGTGGAGGCTGGTCAGAGCATAGTGTTGCCCATGTGGAGGCTGGTCAGAGCATAGTGTTGCCCATGTGGAGGCTGGTCAGAGCAGAGTGTTGCCCATGTGGAGGCTGGTCAGAGCAGAGCGTTGCCCATGTGGAGGCTGGTCAGTGTGTTGCCCATGTGGAGGCTGGTCAGAGTGTTGCCCATGTGGAGGCTGGTCAGAGCATAGTGTTGCCCATGTGGAGGCTGGTCAGAGTGTTGCCCATGTGGAGGCTGGTCAGTGTGTTGCCCATGTGGAGGCTGGTCAGAGTGTTGCCCATGTGGAGGCTGGTCAGAGCATAGTGTTGCCCATGTGGAGGCTGGTCAGAGCATAGTGTTGCCCATGTGGAGGCTGGTCAGAGCGTTGCCCATGTGGAGGCTGGTCAGAGCATAGTGTTGCCCATGTGGAGGCTGGTCAGAGCATAGTGTTGCCCATGTGGAGGCTGGTCAGAGCATAGTGTTGCCCATGTGGAGGCTGGTCAGAGCATAGTGTTGCCCATGTGGAGGCTGGTCAGAGCATAGTGTTGCCCATGTGGAGGCTGGTCAGAGTGTTGTCCATGTGGAGGCTGGTCAGAGTGTTGCCCATGTGGAGGCTGGTCAGAGTGTTGCCCATGTGGAGGCTGGTCAGAGTGTTGCCCATGTGGAGGCTGGTCAGAGCATAGTGTTGCCCATGTGGAGGCTGGTCAGAGTGTTGCCCATGTGGAGGC
>NC_059200.1:12525922-12595922 GCF_020615455.1 Coregonus clupeaformis | reverse complement strand
CTGCACATTGACTCGGTACTTCCTGTCATTAATTCATCTGATTTAATTCTTATTAATAATTATAATATTATTATTATTATCTAATTGAATGAAGCCCCTAATCCAGTCATCATCTGCTGGTCACATTAATCATGTTGACATACTGTTTTACACACTTCACTGACTATACAAAACATTAAGAACACTTGCTCTTTCAATGACATAAATTGACCAGCTGAATCCAGGTGAAAGCTATGATCCCTTATTGATGACACTTGTTAAATCACCTTCCATCAGTGTGGATGAAGGGGAGGAGACAGGTTAAAGAAGGATTTTTAAGCCTTGAGACAATTGAGACATGGATTGTGTATGTGTGCCATTCAGAGGGTGAATGGGCAAGACAAAATATTTACGTGCCTTTGAATGGGGTATGGTAGCAGGTTACAGGTGCACCGGTTTGTGTCAAGAAACACTGCTGGGTTTTTCACGCTCAACAGTTTCCCGTGTGTATCAAGAATGGTCCACCACCCAAAGAACATCCAGCCAACTTGACACAACTGTGGGAAGCATTGGAGACAACATGGGCCAGCATCCCTGTGGAACGCTTTCAACACCTTGTAGAATCGCCCTGACAACTTGAGGCTGTTCTGAGGGCAAAAGGGGAGTTCATAATGTTTGGTATACTCAGTGTATATACTGTATTCTAGTCATGGTTCATTCTATATAACTACTGCTGAACACACCTTTTCTATTCATATACTGTCCATAATGTCAATACACACCATAATACACATACAGTACCAGTCAAAAGTTTGGACACACCTACTCATTCAAGGGTTTTTCTTTAGTTTTACTATTTTCTAGATTGTAGAATAATAGTGAAGACATCAAAACTATGAAATAACACATTTGGAATCATGTAGTAACCAAAAAAGTGTTAAACAAATCAAAATATATTTTATATTTGAGATTCTTCAAATAGCCACCCTTCGCCTTGATGACAGCTTTGCACACTCTTGGCATTCTCTCAACCAGCTTCATGAGGTAGACACCTGGAATGCATTTCAATTACAGTTTTTTACAATCACTTTGGCACTAATTTCAGAACCTTGACGTCATTTTTCAAAACTCTAGACACAAAACTCAAAACGGTCGTCACTTGTAACACAGGCTGTCCAATGTTCAAAACATTGCATTTTGCGTTCATATCTTTAAAGAAAAATTGCACTTGCACAATCATTGGTTCAAAAAACAAATTTATTGTGAAATACCAATGAAACTTTAATTTAGATCACCCACACACAAGCAACCGATAGTTTCACTGTGTCATTGTTCCTACAATCATTAAATATTGTAGTACAAAATAGGTGATACATGTTTCATTATGGTACTACATGTAAATACATCCCTGTAAAAGTACTGCAGTAGTAGAGAGAATACTACAGACACAGTGGAATCATTGAACAAAATC
Organism: Coregonus clupeaformis; assembly: GCF_020615455.1. Lineage (NCBI taxonomy): Eukaryota > Metazoa > Chordata > Actinopteri > Salmoniformes > Salmonidae > Coregonus > Coregonus clupeaformis. The sequence continues at coordinate 12,594,472 of NC_059200.1, read as the reverse complement.
TGAAATATATTGATGAAAAACAATACAGTACTGTAAAACATCAACTTGCTTGCTTGTACTGTAAAAAGCTAAACATAGGAGTGATTACTGTACTTCTACATTTTCATCAACTCTGTCTTGTGGATTTGGCCACAGGTTCTCATCTACATCACAATGGATGTTTTCATTAGCCAAACATCTTGGAAAAAACTTTGGGCGAATCCAGGCCTGACACTGGTCTGCCGTTCTGCTGCCAACAAAGCTGACTTCATCCCAGCCTATGCCAACCTCCAGTCCCTCGACTTCCTGGCGCTGACGGAAACATGGATCACCACTGAAAACACTGCTACTCCTACTGCTCTCTCCTCGTCTGACCATGTGTTCTCACATACCCCGAGAGCATCTGGTCAGAGGGGTGGTGGTACAGGAATCCTCATCTCTCCCAAGTGGACATTCTCAATTTTTCCCCTAACCCATCTGTCTATCTCCTCATTTGAATTCCATGCTGTCACAGTCACTAGCCCATTTAAGCTTAATATCCTTGTCATCTATCGCCCTCCAGGTTCCCTTGGAGAGTTCATCAATGAGCTTGACGCCTTGATAAGTTCCTTCCCTGAGGATGGCTCACCCCTCACAGTTTTGGGGGATTTCAACCTCCCTATGTCCACATTTGACTCATTTCTCTCTGCCTCCTTCTTTCCACTCCTCTCCTCTTTTGACCTCACCCTCTCACCGTCCCCCCTACTCACAAGGCAGGCAATACGCTTGACCTCATCTTCACTAGATGCTGCTCCTCTACTAATCTCACTGCAACTCCCCTCCAAGTCTCTGACCACTACTTTGTTTCCTTTTCTCTCTCGCTCTCCTCCCACACTACTCACTCTGCCCCTACACAGATGGTAATGCGCCGCCGCAACCTTCGCTCTCTCTCTCCCACTACTCTCTCCTCTTCCATCCTATCATCTCTTCCCTCTGCTCAATCCTTCTCCCTCCAATCTCCTGATTCTGCCTCCTCAACCCTCCTCTCCTCCCTTTCTGCATCCTTTGACTCTCTGTGTCCCCTATCCTCCCGGCCGGCTCGGCCCCTCCTCCAGCTCCGTGGCTTGATGACTCATTGCGAGCTCACAGAACAGAGCTCCGGGCAGCGGAGCGGAAATGGAAGAAAACTAAACTCCCTGCCGACCTGGCTTCTTTTCACTCCCTCCTCTCTACATTTTCTTCATCTGTTTCTGCTGCTAAGGCCACCTTCTACCACTCTAAATTCCAAGCATCTGCCTCTAACCCTAGGAAGCTCTTTGCCACATTTTCCTCCCTCCTGAATCCTCCTCCCCCCCTCCTCTCTCTCTGTGGATGACTTCGTCAACCACTTTGAAAAGAAGGTTGACGACATCCGATCCTCGTTTGTTAAGTCTAATGACACTGTTGGTCCTGCTCACACTGCCCTACCCTATGCTCTGACTTCTTTCTCCCCTCTCTCTCCAGATAAAATCCTGCGACTTGTGACTGCAGGCCGCCCAACAACCTGCCCGCTTGACCCCATCCCCTCCTCTCTTCTCCAGACCATCTCCGGTGACCTTCTCCCCTACCTCACCTCGCTGATCAACTCATCCTTGACCGCTGGTCATGTCCCTTCCGTCTTCAAGAGAGCGAGAGTTGCTCCCCTTCTCAAAAAAACCAACACTCGACCCCACTGATGTCAACAACTACAGACCAGTATCCCTTCTTTCTTTTCTTTCCAAAACTATTGAGCGTGCCGTCTTTAGCCAACTCTCTTGCTATCTCTCTCAGAATGACCTTCTTGATCCAAACCAATCAGGTTTCAGGACTGGTCATTCAACTGAGACTGCTCTTCTCTGTGTCACGGAGACTCTCCGCACTGCTAAAGCTAACTCTCTCTCCTCTGCTCTTGTCCTTCTAGACCTGTCTGCTGCCTTTGATACTGTGAACCATCAGATCCTCCTCTCCACCCTCTCCGAGCTGGGCATCTCCGGCGCGGCTCACTCCTGGATTGCGTCCTACCTGACCGGTCGCTCCTACCAAGTGGCGTGGCGAGAAGCTGTCTCCGCACCACGCGCTCTCACCACTGGTGTCCCCCAGGGCTCAGTTCTAGGCCCTCTCCTTTTCTCCCTATACACCAAGTCACTTGGCTCTGTCATATCCTCACATGGCCTTTCATATCATTGCTACGCTGACGATACACAACTAATCTTCTCCTTTCCCCCTTCTGATAACCAGGTGGCGAATCGCATCTCTGCATGTCTGGCAGACATATCAGTATGGATGACGGATCACCACCTCAAGCTGAACCCTGGCAAGACGGAGCTGCTCTTCCTCCCGGGGAAGGACTGCCCGTTCCATGATCTCGCCATCACGGTTGACAACTCCGCTGTGTCCTCCTCCCAGAGTGCGAAGAGCCTAGGCGTGACCCTGGACAACACCCTGTCGTTCTCCGCCAACATCAAGGCGGTGACCCGCTCCTGCAGGTTCATGCTCTACAACATTCGGAGAGTACGACCCTGCCTTACACAAGAAGCGGCACAGGTCCTAATCCAGGCACTTGTCATCTCCCGTCTGGACTACTGCAACTCGCTGTTGGCTGGCCTCCCTGCCTGTGCCATTAAACCCCTACAACTCATCCAGAATGCCGCAGCCCGTCTGGTGTTCAACCTTCCCAAGTTCTCTCACGTCACCCCCTCCTCCGCACACTCCACTGGCTTCCAGTTGAAGCTCGCATCCGCTACAAGACCATGGTGCTTGCCTATGGAGCAGTGAGGGGAACGGCACCTCTGTACCTTCAGGCTCTGATCAGTCCCTACACCCAAAAGAGGGCATTGCGTTCATCCACCTCTGGCCTGCTGGCTCCCTTCCTCTGCGGAAGCATAGCTCCCCCTCAGCCCAGTCAAAACTGTTCGCTGCTCTGGCACCCCAATGGTGGAACAAGCTCCCTCACGACGCCAGGACAGCGGAGTCACTCACCACCTTCCGGAGACATTTGAAACCCCACCTCTTTAAGGAATACCTGGGATAGGATAAAGTAATCCTTCTAACCCCCCAAATTGTAAAGTGGTTATCCCACTGGCTATAGGGTGAACGTACCAATTTGTGAGTCGCTCTGGCTAAGAGCGTCTGCTAAATGACGTTAATGTGCCCTTGAGCAAGGCACTTGACCCTAATTGCTCCTGTAAGTCGCTCTGGTTAAGAGCGTCTGCTAAATGACTAAAATGTAAAATGTAAAATGTAAATGTCATTGCATGCGTCATCCATGGCCTGGAGAAGAGTGACTTGTTCATGAGGGCGCCTATCATAAACCTTCCATCTCCATGTGGAGAAAAATTCCTCAATCGGGTTAAGGAAAGGAGAGTATGGGGGTAAATACAGGGTGGTAAATTGTGCATGGGCCTGAAACCATGCTTGGACCATATGAGCATGGTGGAACCTGACATTATCCCACACAATGACATAGGTCACGCCATCAGCTCTACAGGCCTGATCGAGCTCATCAAGGAAGGTTACAAGGAGAGCTGCATTATATGATCCAATACGAGGTCTGCGTCCAACCACACCATCTTCTGATATAGCCACACATGGTAATGTTGGCCCCACGTTGTCCAGGTAGTTGGATGGTTGCCCGCTGGCCAATGAAATTCCGACCTCTCCTCCTTGTCTTGGCCAGGTTAAAGCCTGCCTCATCCAAATATATGAATTTGTGATGGTTGTCATCAGCATCCAGCTCCATCACCCTCTAAAAATACATTTTGGAAAGAGATTTACTGATTACTGTACAATGTAGAATTATTAGGGAATTTTATTACAACAGCCATCTTGAAACTGAACATACCTGAACATACTCAGTCCTCATTTGCTTCACTCTGTCTGCATTTCTTTCAAAAGGCACACGGTATAGTTGTTTTAAAGACACCTGGTGCCTTTTCAGCATGCGTGCAATAGTCGGCAAACTTATGGATTCCACATTGTTAAACATGTCTTCATTGTCTAAAATATGCTGGCGAATGTCTGTAAGGCGAATATCATTTCTGGCCCGAACCAAATTGACCACAGCCTGCTCTTGTTGGTCAGTCAGAATTTTGCCTCTGCCTCCCCTATTTGGCCTAGTCTCAATTCTACAGGAAACATTACAGTAAGAAGACACTTGGTCACATCACCTACTCTGTGATACACATTGGTATGCAGTCATTTGACAATTGAGAGAAGCATAATGTTTAGTGCATGCTGACTAATTACCGGTTCTCATTGCGGAAAGTTCTAATTATTGAGGCCACGGTTGACCTTCTGAGGTTTGGTTGTATCATTGTAGCCGCCTCAGTCATTGTCATGCCATGATTTATGACATGGTCTACAACTATTGCTCGGATTTCATTGGACACTCTTTGCTGTTGCTGCCGCTGTCTTGGTCCGTGGCCTTGTCCTCTACCACGTTCCCTCACGACCCCCTCTCAGAAGGGGTGCTTGTCCCCTGCCATTCCTTTGACCAACACGTCTTCCTCGTCTTCCTCCCACCACTGCTTGACCTCTATTGTGACCTGGATCACCTGCCGGCTCCATGTTACAGTACGTATCGCTATGTTGTTGCAAGTGGATCCCAATCAATTCTTTATATACTCGTTCCACAATGTGAACTCATCAGTAACGAGTTGGCAGAATTGGACAAGCAATTACAAGGGCCTGCATCCATACAGTGCAGTTGTTAGGCTATGGTTCAACCCAGCACTCAGAGAAACAAACACGACAAAGGGAGTGGAAGAAACAAAAATATTTAATAAAAGTTAAAATTGTCTTAGTCCAAAAACAACTGAAGTAAAGGAACAGAGTGGGCTAGTCGGCTCCGGAGGAAGGAGAGGCTGAGGCAGGCCGACCGGCAGGAAGGCAGGCAGGTTGGGAGGTATGTCCGAAACTAAAGACAAAACAAATGACAGGTTAAGGAGAGTGGAGAGCCAGGCTGAAGACAAAGACAAAATAACTTTACTGGTGAGCCAAGTTACCGCTCTGGTAAGAACAACGATCTGGCGCCGGTGGAGAGCCATGCCCCGGAATTAGTAGTGCAGGTTGATTAGAGAATAGGATGCAGCTGCGTAGGCAGGAATCACTGGAAACAACCCGCAGCTGCACAGGAGAGGCAGATCCTGAGCACGCCCCTGATCCACTCCAGACACACCCACATAAAGGGGACAAACACACATACAGATACAACAGACACAGAGGGGACAAAACAAGGAGGAAGGGAAACAGAAAAGGGAGAGACAAGCTGCCCACATAACAGTACCCCCTCAATGGTCGCCACCTGGCGACCCACCAGGCCTGTCAGGGTTGTCGTGATGGAAGTCCGTGATCAACTGAGGATCCAACACAAAACGCTTAGGGACCCAAGACCTCTCCTCTGGTCCATAACCTTCCCAATCGACTAGGTATTGGAGACCCCTACCCCGCCTCCGAGAGTCCAGTAGCCTACTGACGGTGTAGGCCGGATGGTCGTCAATGAGACGAACAGGTGGAGGTGGAACAGCCGGCGGACACAAAAGGCTGGAGGACACAGGTTTCAGTTGGGAGACGTGGAAAGTAGGGTGTATCTTCATGGCTGAAGGCAACTTCAAACGAACCGCAGCGGGGTTAATGATGGACTCCACCACAAACGGACCCAGGTACCGAGGAGACAGCTTGCGTGATTTGGTACGAAGAGGTACGTTCTTAGACGACAGCCAAACCTCTTGACCAGGATGAAACACAGGTGCGGGAGTCCTGCTCCTATCCGCTGTCATCTTGTTCCTGTCGGTGGTCCGAGCAACGCTTCCCGAGCGTCGCGCCACACTCTCTGGCAGCGGCGGAGGTTCTCCTGAACCGAAGGAACAGCCAATTCCTTCTCCTGAGCAGGAAACAGAGGGGGGTTGATAACCCATGGTAACTTCGAAGGGTGAAAGACCAGTGGCAGAGGTGGTGAGGGAGTTGTGGGCGTACTCTATCCAAGGCAGATGTTTGGCCCAGGATGATGGATGTTGAGCAGCCACACAACGAAGGGTTGCTTCGAGGTCTTGATTGGCTCTTTCTGTTTGACCGTTGGTCTGGGGATGAAACCCTGAGGACAGACTAACGGAAGCACCCAAAGCAGAACAGAAAACCTTCCAAACACGGGAAGTAAACTGTGGGCCTCTATCAGATACGATGTCCACAGGTATTCCATGGGGACGGAATACATGTTGGACTAGGAGGTCCGCTGTCTCACTGGCAGACGGTAATTTTGGTAATGCTATATAGTGAACAGATTTAGAGAATCTGTCCACAATGGTAAGTATAGTATCATTACCTTCAGACTTGGGTAGGCCGGTGACAAAATCCATGGCTATGTGGGACCAGGGACGGCTGGGAACTGGGAGGGGTAGCAGCAGCCCCGAAGGGGACTGATGGGAGGCTTTGCCCCGAGCACAGGTTGAACAGGCTGCCACAAAAGCCCGAACGTCAGTTTCCATTGAAGGCCACCAAAAATGTCTCCTAAGCAGCGTCAACGTGCGTCTCATCCCAGGGTGACCAGCAAAACGGGAGGTGTGAATCCACTGCAACACCTGAGACCGGACCGTCTCGGGAACAAAGAGTAGGTTGGGAGGTCCATCACCCGGTCCCGGGTCCGTGGCAAGTGCAGTCTTCACAAGAGACTCGATCTCCCACTGAACAGCCGCCACGACGCATGAGGAAGGCAGGACTGCCTCAGGCTCGCTGGTCTCCGAAGGGTCAGCAAACTGTCGGGACAAAGCATCTGGTTTAACATTTCTTGACCCCGGTCTGTATGTAAGAATAAAGTTAAACCTACTAAAAACAGGGCCCATCTGGCTTGGCGTGAGTTGAGTCTCTTAGTGGCTTGGATGTAAGCCAAGTTCTTGTGGTCTGTCCAGACCACAAACGGCAGTTCAGCTCCATCCAGCCAGTGCCGCCATTCTTCCAGTGCTAGCTTGACCGCCAGCAGTTCTCGGTTTCCAACGTCGTAATTCCGTTCTGTGGGTGACAATTTTTTGGAGAAAAAAGCACAGGGGTGAAGCTTTTGGTCAGTGGGGGGAGCGCTGGGAGAGGACGGCTCCCACACCTGAGTCCGACGCGTCCACCTCCACAACAAACTGCAGAGAGGTATTGGGGTGTATCAACACAGGGGAGGTGGAAAACAGTTCCTTCAAAACCCCTACCGCCTGCTCCGCCTCAGGGGACCACAGAAAAGGGACTTTTGGGGATGTGAGTCTAGTAAGGGGTGCCACCACTTTACTAAAACCCTTAATGAACCTACGGTAGAAGTTAGCAAAGCCCAAAAATCGTTGAAGTTGCTTACGGGTGGTGGGTATGGGCCATTCCGTCACTGCCCGGATCTTCTCGGGGTCCGCCTTCACCTGCCCGCTCTCAATGATGAAACCAAGGAACGATGTAGACTGTTTGTGGAACTCACACTTCTCTGCTTTGACATACAGCTTGTTTTCCAAGAGCCGTTGAAGGACTTGACGGACGTGTGACTCATGCTCCTCGGGTGACTTGGAAAAACAAGAATATCATCCAGGTATACAAAGACAAAACGGTTCAAAAAATCCCTAAGAACATCGTTCACCATGGCTTGGAAAACAGCAGGGGCGTTTGAGAGCCCAAAGGGCATGACCAAATACTCAAAATGTCCCAGTGGAGTGTTGAAAGCGGTTTTCCACTCATCTCCCTTACGGATCCGGACAAGGTGATAAGCGTTCCTGAGGTCGAGCTTGGAGAAAACTGTGGCGCCATGCAGAGGTTCAAAAGCAGAGTTGATGAGTGGAAGGGGATACTTGTTTTTAACAGTTATGTTGTTTAAACCCCTGAAATCGATACAGGGGCGTAACGACTTGTCCTTCTTTTCCACGAAAAAGAAACCTGCACCCAAAGGAGACGACGAGGGACGGATTATGCCCGAGACCAGAGAATCACCAATGTACTGCTCCATTGCCTCTCTTTCCGGTCGGGACAGATTGTATAAGCGACTAGAGGGCAAGGGAGCACCAGGAAGCAGTTCAATAGGGCAATCATAAGGCCTATGTGGTGGTAGAGACAGAGCCTTGTCCTTACTGAAAACCTCCGCTAAGTCATGGTATTCTTTGGGGACAGATGACAGATCAAGAGGAGCTGAGGGATGAGTTGGGTTACACTTAGTGGGGGGAACCGCTGACCTAAGGCACTCTGAATGGCAGTTAGTGCTCCAACTGAGAATGGTGTGACGTGTCCAATCAATTTGTGGGTTGTGAAGAGCCAACCAGGGGAAGCCAAGGATTAGGGAGGTAGCTGAGCCAGACATAACTCTTAGCTGAATGCTTTCACAATGATTGCCAGAAATCACTAGGGAAACGGGGGTGGTTTGATGAGTTATCTCCGCGAGGAGGCGCCCATCAAGGGCTGTGACCCGAATGGGGGTAGGTAGTGGCTCCATGGGGATACGAGCTTGTGTAACGAACTGGTGGCTAATAAAGTTGTCTTCTGCACCTGAGTCTATGAGAGCTGAGAGTGGCAGGGAATGACTCTGGAAACGTAAGGTTACAGGTACTTGTAATCGGGGAATGATGGGTTCAGGATCTAACTCTGGGCTCGCAAGTAGACCCACCGTTACGAGCGAGCCTTGTCTTTTGGCCGCTTAGGGCATGTAGCCAGAATGTGTGTGGCGTCTCCACAGTACAGGCACTCACCCGCCTGGAGGCGCCGTTGCCGTTCTGCTGGAGGTAGTCGAGCTCGACCCACTTGCATAGGTTCCTCCTCTGTGCTCGGGATGGAATCAGGAATAAGAAGCTGCCGGCTCCGGGAGGCGAGACTCGAGTGGTTGAAGGCTGGGGAACTCGTCCTCCTAGATGCGGCCGACCGCCTCTCTCCCGACGCCTCTCCCGCAACCGGTTGTCTAGCTTAATGGACAGGGAAACGAGAGAATGTAAATCATGTGGCTCGTCACGAGCAGCCAGTTCATCCTTAATGGCTTCATTCAAACCGTTTAGAAATGCTCCTTGAAGTGCCACATTGTTCCACTTGGAGTCCGCTGCCAAAGTCCAGAACTCAATAGAGTACTCAGCCACACTGTTAGAACCCTGCCTCAAATTAAAAAGTATCTTGGAGGAATTACCCACATGGTCAGGATGGTCAAAAACAGTCTTCAATTTAGCAGAAAAATCAGCGAAAGTCAATCCAGTCAAAGTTTGATTTGAGCACACAGCCTCAGCCCAAACCAGAGCTCTCCCTCTTAACAGCCCCAGAACATAATGTACCTTAGAGGAATCAGTAGAAAATGACAGTGGTCTCTGCCGAAAAATCAAGTCACACTGAAGCAAAAATCCCCGGCACTTGTCCAATTCTCCATTGAACGGTTCAGGCGACGTGACAGGGGGTTCCCGGTGGAACGAAGCCTGCATCATGTCCGAGGAACCAACTTGGGGTGCATCAAACTGGGGGTCAGAGAGAGATGGAGAACTGATAACAGACAATTTAGAGACTTGTGTAGTTAACTGAGTCACCTGGTTCAGCAGTTGATGATTATTTTCCAAAAGAGTCCGAATCAGTTGGTCATGCTGTCCTAGCAACGTTCCTTGAGCCTGGATAGCTTGTTGGAAGCTGTCTTCGTTTGCCCCGTGCTGTCTCTCTGTTGGGTCCATGGCCAGATCGTTCTGTTAGGCTATGGTTCAACCCAGCACTCAGAGAAACAAACACGACAAAGGGAGTGGAAGAAACAAAAATATTTAATAAAAGTTAAAATTGTCTTAGTCCAAAAACAACTGAAGTAAAGGAACAGAGTGGGCTAGTCGGCTCCGGAGGAAGGAGAGGCTGAGGCAGGCAGGCAGGCAGGCAGGCAGGCAGGCAGGCCGACCGGCAGGAAGGCAGGCAGGTTGGGAGGTATGTCCGAAACTAAAGACAAAACAAATGACAGGTTAAGGAGAGTGGAGAGCCAGGCTGAAGACAAAGACAAAATAACTTTACTGGTGAGCCAAGTTACCGCTCTGGTAAGAACAACGATCTGGCGCCGGTGGAGAGCCATGCCCCGTAATTAGTAGTGCAGGTTGATTAGAGAATAGGATGCAGCTGCGTAGGCAGGAATCACTGGAAACAACCCGCAGCTGCACAGGAGAGGCAGATCCTGAGCACGCCCCCTGATCCACTCCAGACACACCCACATAAAGGGGACAAACACACATACAGATACAACAGACACAGAGGGGACAAAACAAGGAGGAAGGGAAACAGAAAAGGGAGAGACAAGCTGCCCACATAACAGCAGTACTGTCAATACTGTAAATAGTCTGAAAAGGTGGTACATGGGACCATAGAAACGGTGTCTGATAAAGAATGATGATGAAATATTACATCCATAAATAATGTAGTCAAATTGGTTCATGCTCCACGCTAATTGGTGACAATGAATCTCGTTATCTTGAAACTTTCATGATCTAAACATGGAATATTGTTTGTCTGTTTCCATACAACTATGCATTAAGAGTAATGCAACAGTTACTTATCATTTTGAGCAGTTGTATCAATTGATAGTTGGATAATTGTAATGAAATGAATAGACGCTCATCTGAAATGTAATGTGTGAATTGCCTTTTGAAATAGTAGTACTTTGATGTTAAGTTGTGTCATATTGAACAGGTGATTTTTGTTAAATGAACAAATGATCTTAGTTTTATGTGTATTGTATCCAAGCAATTGAAAAAATGTGTTAGAGTATTGAAAAATGTGCATTTTGATTATTGGTTGTGAGTTTTGTGTCTAGAGTTTTGAAAAATTACGTCAAGGTTCTGAAATTAGTGCCAAAGTGATTGTAAAAAACTAACAGGTGGCCTTCTTAAAAGTTAATTTGTGGAATTTCTTTCCTTCTTAATGCGTTTGAGCCAATCAGTTGTGTTGTGACAAGGTAGGGGTGGTATACAGAAGATAGCCCTATTTGGTAAAAGACCAAGTCCATTTTATGTCAAGAACAGCTCAAATATGCAAAGGGAAACGACAGTCCATTACTTTAAGACATGGTCGTCAGTCAATACGGAACATTTCAAGAACTTTGAAAGTTTCTTCAAGTGCAGTCGCAAAAACCATCAAGCGCTATGATGAAACTGGCTCTCATGAGGACCACCACAGGAATGGAAGACCCAGAGTTACCTCTGCTGCAGAGGATAAGTTCATTAGAGTTACCAGCCTCAGAAATTGCAGCCCAAATAAATGCTTAACTGAGTTCAAGTCACAGACACATCTCAACATCAACTGTTCAGAGGAGACTATGTGAATCAGTCCTTCATGGTCGAATTGCTGGAAAGAAACCACTACTAAAGGACACCAATAAGAAGAAGATACCTGCTTGGGCCAAGAAACACGAGCAATGGACATTAGACTGGTGGAAAATGTGAGATTTTTGGTTCCAACCGCCGTGTCTTTGTGAGACGCGGTGTGGGTGAACGGATGATCTCTGCATGTGTATTTCCCACTGTAAAGCATGGAGGAGGTGGTGTTATGGTGTGGGGGTGCTTTGCTGGTGACACTGTCTGTGATTTATTTAGAATTCAAGGCACACTTAACCAGCATGGCTACCACATTATTCTGCAGCGATACTCCATCCCATCTTCTTTGGGCTTAGTGGGACTATCATTTGTTTTTCAACAGGACAATGACCCAACACACCTCCAGGCTGTGTAAGGGCTATTTTACCAAGAAGGAGAGTGATGGAGTGCTGCATCAGATGACCTGGCCTCCACAATCCCCCGATCTCAACCAAATTGAGATTGGTTTGGGATGAGTCGGACCGCAGAGTGAAGGAATAGCAGCCAACAAGTGCTCAGCATATGTGGGAACTCCTTCAAGAATGTTGGCTTCCAGGTGAAGCTGGTTGAGAGAATGCCAAGAGTGTGCAAAGCTGTCGTCAAAGCAAAGGGTGGCTATTTGAAGAATCTCAAATATATACAGTGAGGAAAAAAAGTATTTGATCCCCTGCTGATTTTGTACGTTTGCCCACTGACAAAGAAATGATCAGTCTATAATTTTAATTATAGGTTTATTTGAACAGTGAGAGACAGAATAACAACAAAAAAATCCAGAAAAACGCATGTCAAAAATGTTATACATTGATTTGCATTTTAATGAGGGAAATAAGTATTTGACCCCCTCTCAATCAGAAAGATTTCTGGCTCCCAGGTGTATTTTATACAGGTAACGAGCTGAGATTAGGAGCACACTATTAAAGGGAGTGCTCCTAATCTCAGCTTGTTACCTGTATAAAAGACACCTGTCCACAGAAGCAATCAAACAATCAGATTCCAAACTCTCCACCATGGCCAAGACCAAAGAGCTCTCCAAGGAAGTCAGGGACAAGATTGTAGACCTACACAAGGCTGGAATGGGCTACAAGACCATCGCCAAGCAGCTTGGTGAGAAGGTGACAACAGTTGGTGCGATTATTCGCAAATGGAAGAAACACAAAATAACTGTCAATCTCCCTCGGCCTGGGGCTCCATGCAAGATCTCACCTCGTGGAGTTGCAATGATCATGAGAACGGTGAGGATTCAGCCCAGAACTACATGGGAGGATCTTGTCAATGATCTTAAGGCAGCTGGGACCATAGTCACCAAGAAAACAAATGGTAACACACTACGCCGTGAAGGACTGAAATCCTGCAGCGCCCACAAGGTCCCCCTGCTCAAGAAAGCACATATACAGGCCCGTCTGAAGTTTGCCAATGAACATCTGAATGATTCAGAGGAGAACTGGGTGAAAGTGTTGTGGTCAGATGAGACCAAAATCGAGCTCTTTGGCATCAACTCAACTCGCTGTGTTTGGAGGAGGAGGAATGCTGCCTATGACCCCAAGAACACCATCCCCACCGTCAAACATGGAGGTGGAAACATTATGCTTTGGGGGTGTTTTTCTGCTAAGGGGACAGGACAACTTTACCGCATCAAAGGGACGATGGACGGGGCCATGTACCATCAAATCTTGGGTGAGAACCTCCTTCCCTCAGCCAGGGCATTGAAAATGGGTTGTGGATGGGTATTCCAACATGACAATGACCCAAAACACAAAGCCAAGGCAACAAAGGAGTGGCTCAAGAAGAAGCACATTAAGGTCCTGGAGTGGCCTAGCCAGTCTCCAGACCTTAATCCCATAGAAAATCTGTGGAGGGAGCTGAAGGTTCGAGTTGCCAAACGTCAGCCTCGAAACCTTAATGACTTGGAGAAGATCTGCAAAGAGGAGTGAGACAAAATCCCTCCTGAGATGTGTGCAAACCTGGTGGCCAACTACAAGAAACGTCTGACCTCTGTGATTGCCAACAAGGGTTTTGCCACCAAGTACTAGGTCATGTTTTGCAGAGGGGTCAAATACTTATTTCCCTCACTGTATATATTTTTACCCCTTTTTCATGGTATCCAATTGGTAGCTACAGTCTTGTCCCATCGCTGCAACTCCCGTACGGACTCGGGAGAGGCGATGTTCGAGAGCCGCGTGTCTTCCAAAACACAACCCAGCCGAGCGGATTCTTGACACATTGCCCGCATAACCCGGAAGAAACACCGTACATCTGGCGACCGTTTCAGCACGCACTGCACCCAGCCCGCCACATTAGTCTCTAGTGCGCAATGGGACAAGAACACTCCTGCCGGCCAAACCCTCCCCAATTGTACGCCGCCCAGGTCTCCCGGCTGCGACAGAGCCTGGACTCGAACCAGGATCTCTAGTGGCATAGCTAGCGCTGCGATGCAGTGCCTTAGACCACTGCGCCACTCAGGAGGCCTAAATATATAAAATATATTTTGATTTGTTTAACACTATTTTGATTTGTTTTAACATAAAAAAAGCTTATTTCTCTGAAATGTTTTGAACAAATTTGTTTACATCCCTGTTAGTAAGCATTTTTCCTTTGCCAAGATAATCCATCCACCTGAAAGGTGTGGCATATCAAGAAGCTGATTAAACAATAAAAGACCACTCTAAAATGTGCCATTTTGTCACACAACACAATGCCACAGATGTCTCAAGTTTTGAGGGAGGGTGCAATTGGCATGCTGACTACAGGAATGTCCACCAGAGCTGTTGCCGGATAATTGAATGTTCATTTCTCTACCAAAAGCCATCTACAAAGTTGTTTTAGAGAATTTGGCAGTAAGTCCAACCGGCCTCACAATCACAGACCACGTGTGGCATCGAGTGGGCGAGCAGTTTGCTGATGTCAACGTTGTGAACAGAGTGCCCCTTGGTGGCAGTGGGGAGGCATAAGCTACAGACAATGAACATAATTGCATTTTATCGATGGCAATTTGAATGCACAGAGAGTGTCAATAATCTGCTGCCATCACCTCATGTTTCAGCGTGATAATGGAAGTTTAAAATGTCCCAGTTCTCCCAGATAGACTGGTTTGCTGATCTACGCCCCAATCTTTTTAAAAATATATCTGTGACCAACAGATGCATATCTGTATTCCCAGTCATGTGAAATCCATAGATTAGGGCCTAATGAATTCATTTAAATTGACTGATTTCCTGATATGAACTGTAACTCAGTAAAATCTTTGAAATTGTTGCATGTTGTGTTTATATTTTTGTTCAGTATAATAAAGTAGAAAATATAGGAAGCTAATTGGTAAAGAACAATTGTGTTCTGTCTATCTCTCTAGCTCTCTCTCTCTCTCTCTCTCTCTCTAGCTCTCTCTCTCTCTCTCTGTCTCTCTCTCTCTCTCTCTCTCTCTCTCTCTAGCTCTCTCTCTCTCTCGCTCTCTCTCTCTCTCTCTCTCTCTCTCTCTCTCTCTCTCTATCTCTCTCTCTCTCTCTCTCTCTCTCTCTCGCTCTCTCTCTCTCTCTCTCTCTCTCTCTCTCTCTCTCCCTCCCCCCTCTCTCTCTCTCTCTCTCTCTCTCGCTCTCTCTCTCTCTCTCTCTCTCTCTCTCTCTCTCTCTCTCTCTCTCTCTCTCTCTCTCTCTCTCTCTCTCTCTCTCTCTCTCTCTCTCTCTCTCTTTACAAGTCTCTGAAAAATGTGTTTTCAATTACGCACTCAAGAAAAAATCGTGTGTGGAGTGTGTGTGACGTCATGTGCAGACAGTGGTCCCGTTCTGTCGAGTGGCACACAGGGCTCTGAGAGGCACGAGAGAAGGAGAGAAGGAGGCACGAAAAGAAGAGAGAGAGAGAGACGGAGCCATCGGAACTATTCAATCAGAAATACACAAAAACACACTCCTCTCCATGGACTGTAAAATAAAAAGATTACACATCATTGGCTTGGATTGGAAGAATCAACACATGCGATTCTGACGGACGACCTGAATAACGGAATTCACTTTTTGGGGGGATTTTGGGAGCTCACAGTTTCAAGCAACATTTTGGAAATATCGCTGAGAAGGAACAACTGTAAGTCGATTTTTATTTCTGATTAACTTCTATTTAATATGTCCGTTACGCTAACGACTGGAGACTGTGTGCGGCTGAATCAGGATAACTTGTTGCGCCAAGGGGACTGAGAAGCAGTGCCTCATAAAACCGTTAACTTTGCCATTAGTTTAATTAATGAATTTTAGTTTTTCCACTAGAATAAATAATGACAGAGCATTACATAAGATGAAACGTGGGCTTTGGAAAATGGGAATACATTTTAGCCACAGTATGTGTTGCATTGCAACATCGATCGTTTCGGGCAGCTTTTTTTCTCCCTTTTTCTTCGATGACATTCACCCCCCCTCTCTCTCTCTCTATCTCTCTATCGCTCTCTCTGCTCTATCCCTCTCTCTTCCGCCCTCTCTGTTTTCTTTCTCTCTCTGTGTGTATGGTCTAAAGTCCCATATAGGCCAATTACTCAGAATAAAACACCTTGATTATGTATTCCTATGCTGTCCTGTAGTTTCATACAGATTATTGGAGTCCTTTGCTTAAACATTCGCCCGCACAGACTGATAGTCATCAAACAATTCGTCCTTGTTTTTTGGCATGTCCCCAAGGTATATGCCTTTGTATACTCTAGTCACCACTGGGCACAAACTGGTTGAATAAACGTTGTTTCAATGTAATTTGTCAACATATTGTGATATGGAATCTTCATGGAAAATACATTGGATTTGAAAATGGAGGGTCAAATTTCAACCACAGGATGATGTCATCATGGTAACTAAATTTTAACATAGGCAAACCTTGTATAAAATATGTTGAATTTGTACCTTATAAAACATTGTTAGATCTTCAATGTTATATCCACTATAAAAATAAAAAAAAATCTGTCTACAGCTACCCTTTGGTCTCCCATCTAGGGTTTTAACCAAGCCCTGCTTAGCTAGGATACTTGTCACTGACTACTACCAATGTGCTATCATGAGAATGATTGTTGCGAGATCTCCACTTAAAAACTACATAGATTAATTGTTGCTATTGAAGTTGTTCCAAAGGGTATGTTTAACAGAGCAACTGAAATGTGACCATACTTTATTTTCTCATATATATTCAAAGATGCTATTTGGGCCTATACCATTTGCAAAGTCATCAACAACTGTTGTTTCAATTCAACCCAGAATTCAACTAGACAAGACAACACAATGGGGCCTAGGGTTTCAAGCTCTGGTAGATCAAATGATATTTAGTGACGTTGAATTGTGTTTGGTTGTCAACGCAACCAAATATAAAAACGTGAAGATGTATCTTCTGCTTGGATAGTTCCATCTGAGCCACTGATTTAGTCTGGCGTTAATTCAAGTTTTGTCTACAAAGTCATCATTTCTATGTTGGATTCACGTCTCCATCTCAACCAAAAATCAAAGGTAGCCCTTTCCTGCAGCCAAACGACCTATTGGCCTCATAGGTGGAATGTTATTCATTTTTTTACATAATTTCATAATTAATAAACAATTATTATTTTTTAAACACCGAAAATCTTGTGTTTCTATGTTAAACAGTTTTCTTATATTTCAGTCTTCTGTGATGTATATAAAGTGTAATATTGGGATGCCAACGTTTTATACATTTAAACTTTATATTTGTAAGTCGCTCTGGATAAGAGCGTCTGCTAAATGACGTAAATGTAAATTACATTTTACATTTACGTCATTTAGCAGACGCTCTTATCCAGAGCGACTTACAAATAGGTGCATTCACCTTATAGCCAGTGGGATAACCACTTTACAATGTTTTTTTTGTTTTTTTTGGGGGGGGGGGGGGGGTAGAAGGATTACTTTATCCTATCCCAGGTATTCCTTAAAGAGGTGGGGTTTCAAATGTCTCCGGAAGGTGGTGAGTGACTCCGCTGTCCTGGCGTCGTGAGGGAGCTTGTTCCACCATTGGGGTGCCAGAGCAGCGAACAGTTTTGACTGGGCTGAGCGGGAACTATGCTTCCGCAGAGGAAGGGGAGCCAGCAGGCCAGAGGTGGATGAACGTAGTGCCCTTGTTTGGGTGTAGGGACTGATCAGAGCCTGAAGGTACGGAGGTGCCGTTCCCCTCACAGCTCCATAGGCAAGCACCATGGTCTTGTAGCAGATGCGAGCTTCAACTGGAAGCCAGTGGAGTGTGCGGAGGAGCGGGGTGACGTGAGAGAACTTGGGAAGGTTGAACACCAGACGGGCTGCGGCATTCTGGATGAGTTGTAGGGGTTTAATGGCACAGGCAGGGAGCCCAGCCAACAGCGAGTTGCAGTAATCCAGACGGGAGATGACAAGTGCCTGGATTAGGACCTGTGCCGCTTCCTGTGTAAGGCAGGGTCGTACTCTCCGAATGTTGTAGAGCATGAACCTACAGGATCGGGTCACCGCCTTGATGTTAGCGGAGAACGACAGGGTGTTGTCCAGGGTCACGCCAAGGCTCTTCGCACTCTGGGAGGAGGACACAATGGAGTTGTCAACCGTGATGGCGAGATCATGGAACGGGCAGTCCTTCCCCGGGAGGAAGAGCAGCTCCGTCTTGCTGAGGTTCAGCTTGAGGTGGTGATCCGTCATCCATACTGATATGTCTGCCAGACATGCAGAGATGCGATTCGCCACCTGGTTATCAGAAGGGGGAAAGGAGAAGATTAGTTGTGTGTCGTCAGCGTAGCAATGATAGGAGAGGCCATGTGAGGATATGACAGAGCCAAGTGACTTGGTGTATAGCGAGAATAGGAGAGGGCCTAGAACTGAGCCCTGGGGACACCAGTGGTGAGAGCACGTGGTGCGGAGACAGCTTCTCGCCACGCCACTTGGTAGGAGCGACCGGTCAGGTAGGACGCAATCCAAGAGTACAGGTGTCTTCTTTTTTGTAAGCCCATAACCATGTGTGTGAGGTGGATACTTCTGTTTCAAAGTAGATTTGTTTAAGACTACCAAGAAACACTCTGTGTGACCCTGATTTAGTCCACAGCAGTACAAGGTTAAATAATAGGACTAAATCAAATCAAACTTTATTTAAAGTCCATTTACAGTTTGATTTGATTTAGTCCTATTCTTTAATTTAGATTTTTGGTTGAGATGGAGATCTGAATCCAACATATCAATTATTAATTTGTAGACAAACTGGAATTAGAGCCAGACTAAGTCAGTGGCTCAGATGGAACTATCCAAGCAGAATAATACATCTCCTTCAAATGTTGATGTTTTCATTGCATTGACAACCAAACACAATTCAAGATCAATTTTATAATACAGAAATTAGTCTAAAGTTGAAGCTATCTTACAAACTAATGTAACATTCAACCTTAAAATTAATTAGTAACCCATCCATGGCCACATTTTGGGTTACTGTAACTATAAATGTCTTATGTGATCATATAAATCGTGCATGTTCAAGAAAGCATGCACAGGTCGTCGCAGGTCTGTGGAGATCTTCACAATTGCTGTAATAATCTGTCAGAATCTGGAACAGCATTGATCACTTGAACCATGTACTTTTAATGTCATCTCAACTACAATCCAGGTCATTTGGTTCTGCTATCAGATGAAGCGCAGCAATAACACAGGTTGAACTATGCTGTGCTTTTAAATGGTTGAAAGAGCAGTGATAACGCATTGGAAAAGCAGCTACGTTTTGGCTGTCTTTTTGAGCGGGTGAATATAGGTTGGAATCTAATTAATCAATGTCTTAACCAAATATGACCCATTGATCAACGTCTCAACCGAATATTACCCAATTATACACGTTAAAATGACATAGTGTGGCCCAGTGGGTCTGAGAATCTGAGGGCTCTGTTCACTGGTTTGACCTGGGCTGAGGCCCCAAGTCGTTTTGGACTGAACGTATTACATTGTTGTGCTCTGTGAGATGCTGTAGACACTGTTGACAAGAGGATTGCCTTGGGCATTGATACCACAGTTATTATGCACAATAATACTGTATAATACCTTAATGTGCACAGTTACACAGACTCATGTTCTGATCTGACCAATACAACCTCAGCCAATAAAGCCCTGGTAAGAAAGCCCTGGTAAGAAAGCCCTGGTAAGAAGGCCCTGGTAAGAAGGCCCTGGTAAGAAAGCCCTGGTAAGAAAGCCCTGGTAAGAAGGTCCTGGCATGAGCTTCACCATGTAAACACAATGGGCATCAGAATAACGGGGTGAGAGGTTGATTGAAGTCACCTTGGTTGTTTCCCTTTATAGTGCTCTGGTCCAAAGCAGTTCACTATGTATGGAAAAGGTCTGGTCCAAAGCAGTTCACTATGTATGGAAAAGGTCTGGTCCAAAGCAGTTCACTATGTATGGAAAAGGTCTGGTCCAAAGCAGTTCACTATGTATGGAAA
The DNA here is from genome assembly GCF_020615455.1 of Coregonus clupeaformis. Classification (NCBI taxonomy): domain Eukaryota; kingdom Metazoa; phylum Chordata; class Actinopteri; order Salmoniformes; family Salmonidae; genus Coregonus; species Coregonus clupeaformis. Next base: position 12,574,795 of record NC_059200.1, on the reverse strand, counting down.
AGGTCTGGTCCAAAGCAGTTCACTATGTATGGAAAAGGGACTCAACCCTTTGTTTTTCTCTTAGGGCTGCTTTCAAGACAACTGGGAACTTGGAAAAAAACAAGGTCAAATCAGGGATCTTCTGGTCGGAAAGTCAGAGCTCTAGAAAGATGCCAGAGTTTCCTACTTCGAAGAACGTTCAAAACGATTTTTCCCCAGTTGGAGCAAAACATTTTCCCAAGTTGTCTTGAACGCACTGAAGTCAGAAGCCTAGGATTTCCGAGTTCCCAGGTGTTTTGAACGTGGCATAAACGGTCAGTACTGATACTGATTCTGGTGCTGTCATTAGTGTTAAAATCAATTAGATAAGAAGAGCCTGCACCAACCAGTTGGTCAGCTGTGGTGTAGACCAGAGAGGTGTACCACCCTCCCAATGTCCTGTCCTACACCGCCCTGTCCTGCCCTGCACCGCCCTATCCTTCCCTGCACCGCCCTGTCCTGCCCTGCCCTACACTGTCCTGTCCTGCCCTGCACCACTCTATCCTGCCCCGCCCTATCCTTCCCTAAACCGCCCTGTCCTGCCCTGCACCGCCTTGGCTTGTCAAGCCCTACACTGCCCTGTCCTGCACCGCCTTGTATTGCCCTGCACCACCCTGGCCTGTCCTGCACTCCCAGGCCCTGCACCGCCCCACACCAACACCCCCAGTCCTATACATCAGCCCCAGCCCCAACCCCAGCCCCAGCCCCAACCCCACCCCCACCCCATCCCTATACCCCAGCCCTAAATCCTAGCCCCAGCCCTATACTTCAGCCCCAGCTAGAGCACTATACCCCAGCCCCTGCCCTTTACCCCAGCTCTATACCCCATTCCCTGCCCTTTACCCCAGCCCTATACCCCAGCCCCTGCCCTTTACCCCAGCCCCTGCCCTTTACCCCAGCCCCTGCCCTTTACCCCATCCCTATACCCCATTCCCTGCCCTTTACCCCAGCCCCTGCCCTTTACCCCAGCCCTATACCCCATTCCCTGCCCTATACCCCAGCCCCTGCCCTTTACCCCAGCCCTATACCCCATTCCCTGCCCTTTACCCCAGCCCCTGCCCTTTACCCCAGCCCTATACCCCATTCCCTGCCCTTTACCCCAGCCCCTGCCCTTTACCCCAGCCCTATACCCCATTCCCTGCCCTATACCCCAGCCCCTGCCCTTTACCCCAGCCCTATACCCCATTCCCTGCCCTTTACCCCAGCCCCTGCCCTTTACCCCCAGCCCTATACCCCATTCCCTGCCCTTTTCCCCAGCCCCTGCCCCTTTACCCCAGCCCTATACCCCATTCCCTGCCCTTTACCCCAGCCCCTGCCCTTTACCCCAGCCCTATACCCCATTCCCTGCCCTATACCCCAGCCCTAAATCCTAGCCCCAGCCCTACACCCCAGCCTCAAACCTATATCCCAGCCCCTACCCTATACCCCAGCCCAAAACCCTAGCCCCAGCCCTATACTTCAGACCTATAATAATATAATATAATATGCCATTTAGCAGAGCGCTTTTATCCAAAGCGACTTACAGTCATGTGTGCATACATTTTTACGTATGGGTGGTCCCGGGGATCGAACCCACTACCTTGGCGTTACAAGCGCCGTGCTCTACCAGCTGAGCTGAGCTACAGACCTATAACCCAGCCCTAAACCCCATCTCCATCCCTATACCCCAGCCCTAAACCCCATCTCCATCCCTATACCCCAGCCCTAAACCCCATCTCCATCCCTATACCCCAGCCCTATACCCCATCTCCATCCCTAAACCCCAGCCCTAAACCCCATCTCCATCCCTATACCCCAGCCCTATACCCCAGCCCTAAACCCCATCTCCATCCCTATACCCCAGCCCTAAACCCCATCTCCATCCCTAAACCCCAGCCCTAAACCCCAGCCATATACCCCAGCCCTATATCCTAGCCCCAGCCCTATATCGTAGCCCCAGCCCTATACCCCAACCCTATATGCCAGTCCTAAACCCTAGCTCCAGCCCTATCCCCCAGCCTCAGCCCCTTTACCCCAGCCCTATACCCCAGCCTCAGACACAGCCAATGACCTATACCCCAGCCCTATACCCCAGCCCCATACCCCAGCCCTATACCCCAGCCCCAGCCCTATACCCCAGCCCTATACCCCAGCCCTATACCCCAGCCCAAGCCCTATAACCCAGCCCTATACCCCAGCCCTATACCCCAGCCCTATACCCCAGCCCTATACCCCAGCCCTATACCCAGCCCTATACCCCAGCCCTATACCCCAGCCCTATACCCAGCCCTATACCCCAGCCCTATACCCCAGCCCTATACCCCAGCCCTATCCCCCAGCCTCAGACACAGCCAATGACCTATACCCCAGCCCTATACCCCAGCCCCATACCCCAGCCCCAGCCCTATAACCCAGCCCTATACCCCAGCCCTATAACCCAGCCTCAGCCATATACCCCAGCCCTATACCCCAGCCCTATACCCCAGCCCTATACCCCAGCCCCAGCCCTATACCCCAGCCCTATACCCCAGCCCAAGCCCTATAACCCAGCCCTATACCCCAGCCCTATAACCCAGCCCTATACCCAGCCCTATACCCCAGCCCTATAACCCAGCCCTATACCCAGCCCTATAACCCAGCCCTATACCCAGCCCTATACCCCAGCCCTATACCCCAGCCCTATACCCCAGCCCTAAACCCCATCTCCATCCCTATACCCCAGCCCTAAACCCCATCTCCATCCCTATACCCCAGCCCTATACCCCAGCCCCAGCCCTATAACCCAGCCCTATACCCCAGCCCTATAACCCAGCCTCAGCCCTATACCCCAGCCCTATACCCCAGCCCTATACCCCAGCCCTATACCCCAGCCCCAGCCCTATACCCCAGCCCTATGCCCAAGCCCTATAACCCAGCCCTATACCCCAGCCCTATAACCCAGCCCTATACCCAGCCCTATACCCCAGCCCTATAACCCAGCCCTATACCCAGCCCTATACCCCAGCCCTATACCCCAGCCCCAGCCCTATACCCCAGCCCTATACCCCAGCCCTATACCCAGCCCTATACCCCAGCCCTATACCCCAGCCCTATATCCCAGCCCCAGCCCTATACCCCAGCCCTATACCCCAGCCCTATACCCCAGCCCTATACCCCAGCCCCAGCCCTATACCCCAGCCCTATACCCCAGCCCTATACCCCAGCCCTATACCCCAGCCCTATACCCCAGCCCCAGCCCTATACCCCAGCCCTATACCCCAGCCCTATACCCCAGCCCTATACCCCAGCCCTATACCCCAGCCCTATACCCCAGCCCTATATCCCAGCCTCAGCCCTATACCCCAGCTCTATATGCAGCCCTAAACCCTAGCCCCAGCCCTATACCCCAGCCCCAGCTCTATTCCCCAGCACTATACCCCAGCACAACACCCCAGCCCTATAGCCCAGCCGCAGCCCCAGCCCTATAACACAGGCTCAGCCCTAGATCCCAGCCTCAGCCCTAGATCCCAGCCCCAGCCCTATACCCCAGCCGCAGCCCCAGCCCTATAACACAGGCTCAGCCCTAGATCCCAGCCTCAGCCCTAAATCCTAGCCCCACCATATACCCCATCCTCAGCCCAAGCCCTATACCCCAGCCCCCATATACCCCAGCCCCCATATACCCCAGCCCTATAACCCAGCCCCAGCCCTATATTCCAGCCCCAGCCCCAGCCCTATAACCCAGCACCAGCCCTATATTCCAGCCTCAGCCCAAGCCCCATATTCCAGCCTCAGCCCCAGCCCTATACCCCAGCCCCAGCCCTATATTCCAGCCTCAGCCCCAGCCCTATAACCCAGCCCCAGCCCTATATTCCAGCCTCAGCCCCAGCCCTATAACCCAGCCCCAGCCCTATATTCCAGCCCCAGCCCCAGCCCTATAACCCAGCCCCAGCCCTATATTCCAGCCTCAGCCCCAGCCCTATAACCCAGCCCCAGCCCTATATTCCAGCCTCAGCCCCAGCCCTATAACCCAGCCCCAGCCCTATAACCCAGCCCCAGCCCCAGCCCTATAACCCAGCCCCAGCCCCTATATTCCAGCCCCAGCCCTATACCCCAGCCCCTATATACCCCAGCCCCAGCCCTATATTCCAGCCCCAGCCCTATATTCCAGCCTCAGCCCCAGCCCTTTAACCCATACAGACAGACCTGTTAACAGTACTATTTCATTCTATGACAGACCCAATAACAACTCAACCATAGCTGAATCCAATATGGATACGAAGTGTAAATGGCCTTAGCCATTATTATTGACTATTATTAGTTATTATTAAAAGTCTCATCAAGGCAGATATTCTTAACCACATGTTTCTATTTTAGTGTGTATTTCTGATTAATCTTGTGATGCGTCAGGTTTTTTTTTGTTTGTCCCTGTATAAAACAGATTGCATCACCATGGAAATGACAGGCATGTTAATCACTCCCTCTGGTTAAGGTCAGAGTCACGTTTCAGAGTACTTCTGTTGTTGTCCAGGGTAACCAGGACCTCTTAGTCAGCGCCAGGGCTGATGATGCACAGATCAGCATCACACTGCATCATTAAATACTTTATAACAGCTGAAGCCACATTATCTTCAGAAAACATGCTTTTTCTAGTTCGATTTGAGTAAATGTAGAAAAAGTGTGGCATCTCTGTGGTGTCTGTGGACCAGGAATGATGATCAAAGATCAGCAATAATATTTTACAGTCCTGGTAGATAGATGGTCCAGGATCAATTATTCTTTCCTTGGCAACATGTTCATAGTATATCTGAAAATCCAAATGGTGAATACCACAGGAGGCTGCCGAGGGGAGAAGGGCTCATAATAATGGCCGGAACGGAGCAAATGGAATGGCATCAAACTCCTGGAAACCATGTGTTTGATGTATTTGATACCAGTCCACTGATTCCGCTCCAGTCATTACCACGAGCCCGTCCTCCCCACCAAGTAAGTAAGTAAGTAAGTAAATTCGTGGGTCACCAAGAAGTTCTGACCCACAGAAAGGTTCAATTAATTGGATCACGTGTATTAATTTCATTTTAGTCACTTTAGTCATAGTATGCAGTCACAGAGTATAACATATAGTATGCTAATTCATTTGTGGTGAGTTAGTGTGAAGAAAAGAGAACTGGGTGTATATGTGCTCTGGTGACTCCTCAGATGTTCTCTAGCCTGAAATCCAGACCTGTTTTGTGCTAACATTCCACTCCTTGTACTCCGTGTTGTATGCCAAACAATTTTGCATGACAAGAAGTGGCAATGAGTGGAATGTTGGAACAAACAGACTGATGCTTACTACCCAGGCTAGCTCTTCTCATTAGAAATGCAGATGCTGTTTTGTCTTATGACAGCAGCACATGTTGGATTAGAGTTAGATGGATGGGAGCTGCTGACCAGATGCGCTGTGGGTACAACAAAGCCTCATCCAGAGATGAACCTTATTATCTTAAGACGCCCTCAGAGCCTCAGAGCTCTCGGAGCTGACACTGGAAGACCAGGGCCTGGGCCCTGCAATGTGTTAAAGAGATCTAGAGAGGAGAGAGGGGGGGGGGGAGACTGATAGAGGGCGAATAGAGTAAGAGGTCAAGAGGTCAAGATGTAAAGAGGTCTTCTGACCACCATGCGACTTCCTGTATAAATAAATACAAAACTGAGAGAGAGAGAGAGAGAGAGAGAGAGAGAGAGCGAGAGAGAGAGAGAGAATCTCCCCACTGAGAGAGCCTGGCCTTCCCCGCTGTGTGTCTGTTATTGATCTGCCAAAGGTTCTGAGCCTGCATTCCTCCCTCCCTGCCTCCCTCCTGTCCTCCAGAGCTCTGGGTAGTAAGGTTCAAGGCAGCTGTGGAGAGAGAGAGAGAAAGAAGGTGAGAGAAGAGGGGGAGAGAAGAGACGGGGAGAAAATGGGAACCAGAATGCCACATGGAAGCAGTTTCATCCCTGCAGCAGTATTAACTCTACACAGCACTAGCTGACTATAGGAAGGAGAGGGAGGAGGAGAGAGGGAGGAGAGGAGAGGAGGAGGAGAGAGGGAGGAGAGGAGGAGGAGAGAGGGAGGAGGGAGATTATAGTAAATGGAGACATGATGTGAATACAAGGAGAACAGCCAGGGGAACAAACACTCACTGTTCTGTTCTCAGACTTTGATGATGGGAACCAACCGGTCTCATCTGCACAAATGACCACAGATTGTGCGGTATGATCACTGCTGGTGCTAACTGTAAAACAAGGTTTGATTTATTTATGTGGAGAATTTTCTGGACACCTGATTTGCCGTGGTTAAAGATAAAGAGTTCTGTGCAAGATTCATTTTTCCTGCTGCTGCCCACTCTGCTTCCCACTCTGCTCCCCACTCTGCTTCCCACTCTGCTCCCCACTCTGCTGCCCACTCTGCTTCCCACTCTGCTTCCCACTCTGCTGCCCACTCTGCTGCCCACTCTGCTGCCCACTCTGCTTCCCACTCTGCTGCCCACTCTGCTTCCCACTCTGCTTCCCACTCTGCTCCCCACTCTGCTGCCCACTCTGCTGCCCACTCTGCTTCCCACTCTGCTTCCCACTCTGCTCCCCACTCTGCTTCCCACTCTGCTTCCCACTGCTCCCCACTCTGCTTCCCACTCTGCTCCCCACTCTGCTGCCCACTCTGCTTCCCACTCTGCTTCCCACTCTGCTCCCCACTCTGCTGCCCACTCTGCTCCCCACTCTGCTTCCCACTCTGCTCCCCACTCTGCTTCCCACTCTGCTTCCCACTCTGCTCCCCACTCTGCTTCCCACTCTGCTGCCCACTCTGATGCTCACATTTGGTATTTGATATTTGATTTTTGGTATTGGTATTTTATTAGGATCCCCATTAGCTGTTGCAAAAGCAGCAGCTACTCTTCCTGGGGTCCACACAAAACATGAAACATGACATAATACAGAACATTAATAGACAAGAACAGCTCAAGGACAGAACTACATACATTTTGTTTTTAAAGGCACACGTAGCCTACATACCAATACATACACACAAACTATCTAGGTCAAATAGGGGAGAGGCATTGTGCCGTGAGGTGTTGCTTTATCTGTTTTTTGAAACCAGGTTTGCTGTTTATTTGAGAAATATGAGACGGAACAGAGTTCCATGCAATAATGGCTCTATATAATACTGTACGCTTTCTTGAATTTGTTCTGGATTTGAGGACTGTGAAAAGACCCCTGGTGGCATGTCTGGTGGGGTAAGTGTGTGTGTCAGAGCTGTGTGTAAGTTGACTATGCAAATAATTTGGGAAAGAAGAAGAAGAAAGAAAGGATTTGGGATTTTCAACACATTCATGTTTCTTATAAAAGGAGGAAGTGATGCAATCAGTCTCTCCTCAACTCTTAGCCAAGAGAGACTGGCATGCATAATATTAATATCAGCCCTCTGATTACAATGAAGAGCAAGACGTGCCGCTCTTTTCTGGGCCAGCTGCAGCTTAACATGGTCTTTCTAGTAATTTAGTCTCCTCAACTTGTTCAACAGCCACACCATTCATTACCAGATTCAGCTGAGGTCTAGAACTTAGGGAATGATTTGTACCAAATACAATGCTCTTAGTTTTAGAGATGTTCAGGACCAGTTTATTACTGGCCACCCATTCCAAAACAGACTGCAACTCTTTGTTAAGGCTTTCAGTTACTTCATTAGCTGTGGTTGCTGATGTGTATATGGTTGAATCATCAGCATACATGGACACACATGCTTTACATGGACACACATGCTGTGGTCCTCTGTCGCTCAGCTGGTAGAGCACGGCGCTTGTAACGCCAAGGTAGTGGGTTCGAACCCCGGGACCACCCATACACAAAAAAATGTATGCACGCATGACTGTAAGTCGCTTTGGATAAAAGCGTCTGCTAAATGGCATATTATTATTATTACTTTGTTTAATGCCAGTGGCAGGTCATTGGTAAAAATAGAAAAGAGTAGAGGGCCTAGAAAGCTGCCCTGCAGTACACCACACTTTACATGTTTGACATTAGAGAAGCTTCCATTAAAGAAAACCGTTTGAGTTCTATTAGATAGATAGCTCTGAATCCACGATATGGCAGAGGTTGAAAAGCCATAACATACATTTTTTCAACAACAGGTTATGGTCAATAATATCAAAGGCTGCACTGAAATCTAACAGTACAGCTCCCACAATCTTCTTATTATCCATTTATTTCAACCAATCATCAGTCATTTGAGTCAATGCAGTACAAGTTGAGTGCCCTTCTCTATAAGCATGCTGAAAGTCTGTTGTTAATTTGTTTACAGAGAAATAGCATTCTATTTGGTAAAACACAATTTTTTCCAACAGTTTGGTAAGAGCTGGCAGCAAGCTGATAGGTCTGCTGTTAGAACCAGTAAAGGCTGCTTTACCACTCTTGGGTAGCGGAATTACTTTGGCTTCCCTCCAGGCCTGAGGACAAAGACTTTCCTCTATGCTCAGATTAAAGATATGACAGATAGGAGTGGCTATAGAGTCAGCTACCATCCTCAGTAGCTTTCCATCTAAGTTGTCAATGCCAGGAGATTTGTCATTATTGATCGATAACAATAATTTTTCCACCTCTCCCACACTAGCTTTACAAAATTCAAACTTGCAATGCTTTTCTTTCATTATTATATATTTTTTTACACATGAATACGATGGCTCACTGTTCATTGTTGACATTTCCTGATGTAATCATTTAAATAATTGGCAACATCAAATGGTTTTGTGATGAATAAGCGATCTGATTCGATGAAAGATGGAGTTGAATTTGTCTTTCTACCCATAATTTCATTGAATGTTTTTTTTTCAATCTTCTTTCCATCATTGATCTTGGCTTCATAATACAGTTTCTTCTTCTTTTTGTTGAGTTTAGTCACATCATTTCTCCATTTGTAGTAAGTCAGCCAGTCAGATGTGCAGCCAGACTTATTAGCCACTCCTTTTTCCCCGTCTCTTTCAACCAATTCCTCATCAGTCCACAGAGCCTTAACAGTTCTAACAGTCAGTTTCCTAACAGGTGCATGTTTATCAATAATTGGAAGAAGCAATTTCATAAATTCATCAAGTGCAGCATCTGGATGCTCCTTATTAATCACATCAGACCAACAAATATTTTTAACATCATTCACATAAGAGTCACTGAAAAATATTTTGTATGATCTCTCATACACTATTTTAGGCCCAGCTTTTGGAACTTTGGCTTTCCTGGATATAGCCACTATATTGTGATCACTGCATCCAATGGGTACGGATACAGCTTCAGAACAAAGTTCTACAGTATTAGTAAAAATGTGATCAATACATACACTGGTTACAGTGAGAAGCATCCTCTTGAGTGGACAGCTTGATGAAAACCAGTCAATATTCAGGTCCCAAAGAAAGTAGACCTCTCTGTTTACATCACATACACTATCAAGCATTTCACACATATTATTTAGATACTGAATGTTAGCACTTGGTGGCCTATAGCAACACCCCAAAAGAAAAGGCTTTAGATGTGTCAAGTGAACCTGCAACCATAACACTTCAATAACACTTGACATAAGATATTCTCTAAGCATTACAGGGATATGGCTCTGAATATATACAGCAACACCTCCCCCATAAGCATTTCTGTCTCTTCTATAGGTGTTATATCATTGTATTGCTACTGCTGTATCTTCAAATGAATTATCTAAGTGAGTCTCAGAAAGGGCTAATATATGAATGTTATCTGATGTTAGCAAGTTGTTGATTTCATGAACCTTATTTCAAAGACTACATATATTAATATGGGCTATTAATATTTTCAGCCCTTTCCTGGGTAGCTTATCAGAGATAGACATAATATGGAAAAGAGCAAACAAAGCAAGATAAAAAATATATACATTCAGCAGTCCATTAATCAATTGGTGTGTGTTTGCTGCGGGGTTGAAGCTACGAACCCATACGGGATACGTTCTTCCCTCTTCTGGCGCACAGCTTCAGGATAGTCCTCATCAGGAACCTGACCACTATCGGACTGGGCCTGTCACCTGGGCCGGTGGTGTGTTTTCCAGTCTTGTGGGCGCGCTCTAACCTCAATCTTCCTGTGGTCAATCTTCAATTTTTTTGAGATCATGTCCCTCACTTTGTCCTCAGACTCTGTCCAGGTCTCATGTGGAGACTCTGCAATTCCGTTCACAACCATGTTGTTCCGCCTTGATTGTCCCTATTTTAGTTTGTTTAAAAGATCCTTCACGTGTGATAGAGAAACACCACTGTCCTCGACGGTACTTCCACCTGCTTTGGTCTTTGTCATGGTAGCAACGTAGGTTACGCTGTTACTCCTCTCAGTTCCAGACAGGACAGGTCTCTCAGTTCCAGACAGGACAGGTCTCTCAGTTCCAGACAGGACAGGTCTCTCAGTTCCAGACAGGACAGGTCACAGGGCAGATTGAAAACAACAAATAGCAGGGATCTAGACAGCCACAAACCCAGGACAATCCGCGGTCCCAGCCACAATGGCTAACCGCGTCGCACGCTGCGTTCAAGCCATCAAGAAAACCCTGCTAGTTTGCTAGCTAGCAGCTAGGCTAGCTGCTACGCCAAATAGCTCCTCAGACCCGGCCTTGGTCGGCAGGATCACTGGACAGAGACTAGCAGTCCCAGCAACTGATGCCAACTGCGTTTCAGGATCCAATCCAAAAAGTTACCTGGCTACTAAGAAACTTTCCAATACACTTTCAAAACAACAAACATTTCCAAAATAACAAACCGAGCTCTCCTTCGTATGGTGTGAGCTATGGTGTAAAATTGCTCAGTGCTTCCCAGATGAACGCATTTGTCTGGTGTGTGTGAGAACAAATCATTCTATTAATGAATTGCGTTTTGTCTGGATTTAAAAAGTTAATCCACCACGTAGAGGTAACTATGACAACTAATTACTCAAAGAGAAGCCATCTGGATATATACAGTTGAAGTCGGAAGTTTACATACACTTAGGTTGGAGTCATTAAAACTCGTTTTTCAACCACTCCACATATTCCTGGTTAACAAACTGTAGTTTTGGCAAGTCGGTTAGGACATCTACTTTGTGCATGACACAAGTAATTTTTCCAACAATTGTTTACAGACAGATTATTTCACTTATAATTCACTGTATCACAATTCTAGTGAGTCAGAAGTTTACATACACTATGTTGACTGTGTCTTTAAACAGCTTGGAAAATTCCAGAAAATGATGTAATGGCTTTAGAAGCTTCTGATAGGCTCATTGACATCCTTTGAGTCAATTGGAGGTGTTCCTGTGGATGTATTTCAAGGCCTACCTTCAAACTCAGTGCCTATTTGCGGTCTGGTTCATTCTTGGGAGCAATTTCCAAACGCCTGAAGGTACCACGTAAATCTGTACAAACAATAGTACGCAAGTATAAACACCATGGGACCACGCAGCCGTCATACCACTCAGGAAGGAGACGCGTTCTGTCTCCTAGAGATGAACGTACTTTGGTGCGAAAAGTGCAAATCAATCCCAGAACAACAGCAAAGGACCTTGTGAAGTCTAGGTCCAAAAGACTTCTCAACAGCTTCTACCCCCAAGCCATAAGACTCCTGAACAGCTAATCATGGCTACCCGGACTATTTGCACTGCCCCCCCACCCCATCCTTTTTACGCTGCTGCTACTCTGTTAATTATTTATGCATAGTCACTTTAACTCTACCCACATGTACATATTACCTCAACTACCTCAACTAGCCGGTGCCCCCGCACATTGACTCTGCAACGGTACCCCCCTGTATATAGCCTCCCTACTGTCACTTTATTTTACTTCTGCTCTTTTTTTTCTCAACACTTTTTTTGTTGTTGTTTTATTTTTACTTTTTTTGTTAAAAATAAATGCACTGTTGGTTAAGGGCTGTAAGTAAGCATTTCACTGTAATGTCTGCACCTGTTGTATTCGGCGCATGTGACCAATACAATTTGATTTGATTTGATTTGATTTGAAGATGCTGGAGGAAACAGGTACAAAAGTATCTATATCCACAGTAAAACAAGTCCTATATCGACATAACCTGAAAGGCCGCTCAGCAAGGAAGAAGCCACTGCTCCAAAACCGCCATAAAAAAGACAGACTACGGTTTGCAACTGCAGATCATACTTTTTGGAGAAATGTCCTCTGGTCTGATGAAACAAAAATAGAGCTGTTTGGCCATAATGACCATTGTTATGTTTGGAGGAAAAAGGGGGTCAGCTTGCAAGCCGAAGAACACCATCCCAACCATGAAGCACGGGGGTGGCAGCATCATGCTGTGGGGGTGCTTTGCTGCAGGAGGGACTGGTGCACTTCACAAAATAGATGGCATCATGAGGAAACTAAATTATGTGGATATATTGAAGCAACATCTCAAGACATCAGTCAGGAAGTTAAAGCTTGGTTGCAAATTGGTCTTCCAAATGGACAATGACCCCAAGCATACTTCCAAAGTTGTGGCAAAATGGCTTAAGGACAACAAAGTCAAGGTATTGGAGTGGTCATCACAAAGCCCTGACCTCAATCCTATAGAAAATATGTGGGCAGAACTGAAAAAGCGTGTGCAAGCAAGGAGGCCTACAAACCTGACTCAGTTACACCAGCTCTGGAGGAATGGGCCAAAATTCACCCAATTTATTGTGGGAAGCTTGTGGAAGGCTACCCGAAACGTTTGACCCAAGTTAAACTATTTAAAGGCAATGCTACCAAATACTAATTGAGTGTATGTAAACTTCTGACCCACTGGGAACGTGATGAAAGAAATAAAAGCAGAAATAAATCATTTTCTACTATTATTCTGACATTTCACATTCTTAAAATAAAGTGGTGATCCTAACTGACCTAAGACAGTGAATCTTTACTAGGATTAAATGTCAGGAATTGTGAAAAACTGTGTTTAAATGTATTTGGTTAAGGTGTATGTAAACTTCCCACTTCAACTGTATATTAGATTCTGTATCGCCACATTGTTTAAAGGAATAATTTGATTTCACCTCCTTCGTATAAACCACATGTAGACTGTTATACAGTATAAGAACACTGTCCGTATCAGTTTCTGAATATCGTTTATGAGTTGGCCCAACATATTTATGAACAGTTTCGCCTAATGTCCTAAGGTCTGTAGCTCAGCTCAGCTGGTAGAGCACGGCGCTTGTAACGCCAAGGTAGTGGGTTCGATCCCCGGGACCACCCATACACCAAAAAAATTAAAATAATGTATGTACGCATGACTGAAAGTCGCTTTGGATAAAAGCGCTCTGCTTAGTGGCATTTTATTATAATTGATGTGATGTAGTTAGGTGAACGGACAACTGGGGCAAATTGTTTGTGAGTTGACTTTCGTGCCCACTCCCATACCCTATAATTCTGTATCTCTTTGTGACTCATTTGTATACAGGTAGACCAGAGGGGCCGTGTCCGATTGGCCGATGAGTGGCTGATTAGAATCACCCGCTGCTCAGGTTGTTCTTTACAAACGCTGCTTTGAATTAAAGAACATTGAACCTACACACTGAAGAAGGCTGTAAAAGCCGAAACGTCCCTGATGCAGTAAACTATTTAAAAAACATAGAATAATGAAGTAAGCTTTATCTTTTTGAGTGCGAATCCATTACAAGCTAAACACCTTCTTCGCCCGCTTTGAGGATAACACAGTGCCACTGACGAGGCCAACTACCAAGGACTGTGGCCTCGCCTTCTCCATGGCCGACGTGATTAAGACGTTTAAACGTGTTAACCCTCGCAAGGCTGCCGGCCCAGACGGCATCTCTAGCCGTGTCCTCAGAGCATGACACAGACCAGCTGGCTGGTGTGTTTACGGACATATTCAATCTCTCCCTTTCCCAGTCTGCTGTTCCCACATGCTTCAAGATGGCCACCATTGTTCCTGTACCCAAGAAAGCAAAGATAACTGAACTAAATGACTATCGCCCTGTAGCACTCACCTCTGTCGTCATGAAGTGCTTTGAGAGACTAGTCAAGGATCATGTCACCTCTACCTTACCTGTCACCCTAGACCCACTTCAATTTGCTTACCGCCCCAATAGATCCACAGATGATGCAATCGCCATCACACTGCACACTGCCCTATCCCATCTGGACAAGAGGAATACCTATGTAAGAATGCTGTTCATTGACTATAGCTCAGCATTCAACACCATAGTACCCTCCAAGCTCATCATTAAGCTTGAGGCCCTGGGTCTGAACCCCTCCTTGTGCAACTGGGTCCTGGACTTCCTGACGGGCCGCCCCCAGGTGGTGAAGGTAGGAAACAACATCTCCACTTCGCTGATCTTCAACACTGGGGCCCCACAAGGGTGCGTGCTCAGCCCCCTCCTGTACTCCCTGTTCACCATGACTGCGTGGCCAAGCACGCCTCCAACTCAATCATCAAGTTAGCAGACGACACAACAGTAGTAGGCTTGATTACCAACAATGACGAGCTCGCCTACAGGGAGGAGGTGATGGCTCTGGGAGTGTGGTGTCAGGAAAATAACCTCTCACTCAACATCAACAAAACAAAGGAGATGATCGTGGACTTCAGGAAACAGCAGAGGGTGCACCCCCCTATCCACATCGACGGGACCGCAGTGGAGAAGGTGGAAAGCTTCAAGTTCCTTGGCTTACACATCACAGACAAACTGAAATGGTCCACCCACGCAGACAGTGTGGTGAAGAAGGCGCAACAGAGCCTCTTCAACCTCAGGAGGCTGAAGAAATTCGGCTTAGCACCTAAAACCCTCACAAACATTTACAGATGCACAATTGAGAGCATCCTGTCGGGCTGTATCACCGCCTGGTACGGCAACTGCACCGCCCACATCCGCAGGGCTCTCCAGAGGGTGGTGCGGTCTGCCGAACGCGTTACTGGGGGCCAACTACCCGCCCTCCAAGACACCTACAGCACCCGATGTCACAGGAAGGCCAAAAAGATCATCAAGGACATCAACCACCCGAGACACTGCCTGTTCACCCCCGCTATCATCCAGAAGGCGAGTTCAGTACAGGTGCATCAAAGCTGGGACCGAGAGAATGAAAAACAGCTTCTATCTGAAGGCCATCAGACTGTTAAATAGCCATCACTAGCACATTAGAGGCTGCTGCTGCCTATTGAAATCACTGGCCACTTTTAAGAAATGGAACACTAGTCACTTTAATAATGTTTACATATCTTGCACTACTCATCTCATATGTATGTAGTGGTGTAGTGGTGTAGTGGTGTAACCTATGGTGTAGTGGTGTAGTGGTGTATCATATGGTGTAGTGGTGTAGTGGTGTAGTGGTGTATCATATGGTGTAGTGGTGTAGTGGTGTAGTGGTGTAGTGGTGTATCATATGGTGTAGTGGTGTAGTGGTGTATCATATGGTGTAGTGGTGTAGTGGTGTAGTGGTGTAACCTATGGTGTAGTGGTGTAGTGGTGTAGTGGTGTAGTGGTGTATCATATGGTGTAGTGGTGTAGTGGTGTATCATATGGTGTAGTGGTGTAGTGGTGTATCATATGGTGTAGTGGTGTAGTGGTGTAACCTATGGTGTAGTGGTGTAGTGGTGTAGTGGTGTAGTGGTGTAGTGGTGTATCATATGGTGTAGTGGTGTAGTGGTGTATCATATGGTGTAGTGGTGTAGTGGTGTATCATATGGTGTAGTGGTGTAGTGGTGTATCATATGGTGTAGTGGTGTAACCTATGGTGTAGTGGTGTATCATATGGTGTAGTGGTGTAGTGGTGTAGTGGTGTAAGCTATGGTGTAGTGGTGTATTGGTGTATCATATGGTGTAGTGGTGTAGTGGTGTAGTGGTGTAGTGGTGTAGTGGTGTGGTGGTGTAACCTATGGTGTAGTGGTGTAGCCTATGGTGTAGTGGTGTAGTGGTGTAGTGGTGTAGTGGTGTAGTGGTGTATCATATGGTGTAGTGGTGTAGTGGTGTAACCTATGGTGTAGTGGTGTAGCCTATGGTGTAGTGGTGTAGTGGTGTAGTGGTGTAGTGGTGTATCATATGGTGTAGTGGTGTATCATATGATGTAGTGGTGTAGTGGTGTATCATATGGTGTAGTGGTGTAGTGGTGTAGTGGTGTATCCTATGGTGTAGTGGTGTAGTGGTGTAGTGGTGTATCCTATGGTGTAGTGGTGTATCCAATGGTGTAGTGGTGTAACCTATGGTGTAGTGGTGTAACCTATGATGTAGTGGTGTTGTGGTGTAGTGGTGTAGTGGTGTAGTGGTGTAGTGGTGTATCCTATGGTGTAGTGGTGTATCCAATGGTTTAGTTGTGTAACCTATGGTGTAGTGGTGTATCATATGGTGTAGTGGTGTAGTGGTGTAGTGGTGTAGTGGTGTAGTGGTGTAGTGGTGTATCCTATGGTGTAGTGGTGTAACCTATGGTGTAGTGGTGTAGTGGTGTAGTGGTGTAGTGGTGTATCCTATGGTGTAGTGGTGTAACCTATGGTGTAGTGGTGTATCCTATGGTGTAGTGGTGTAGTGGTGTAACCTATGGTGTAGTGGTGTAGTGGTGTAGTGGTGTAGTGGTGTAGTGGTGTAACCTATGGTGTAGTGGTGTAGTGGTGTAGTGGTGTAGTGGTGTAACCTATGGTGTAGTGGTGTAGTGGTGTAACCTATGGTGTAGTGGTGTATCCTATGGTGTAGTGGTGAGTTCAGTACAGGTGCATCAAAGCTGGGACCGAGAGAATGAAAAACAGCTTCTATCTGAAGGCCATCAGACTGTTAAATAGCCATCACTAGCACATTAGAGGCTGCTGCTGCCTATTGAAATCACTGGCCACTTTAAAGAAATGGAACATTAGTCACTTTAATAATGTTTACATATCTTGCACTACTCATCTCATATGTATGTAGTGGTGTAGTGGTGTAGTGGTGTAGTGGTGTAACCTATGGTGTAGTGGTGTAGTGGTGTAGTGGTGTAACCTATGGTGTAGTGGTGTAGTGGTGTATCATATGGTGTAGTGGTGTAGTGGTGTAGTTGTGTATCATATGGTGTAGTGGTGTAGTGGTGTAGTGGTGTATCATATGGTGTAGTGGTGTAGTGGTGTATCATATGGTGTAGTGGTGTAGTGGTGTAGTGGTGTATCATATGGTGTAGTGGTGTAGTGGTGTATCATATGGTGTAGTGGTGTAGTGGTGTAGTGGTGTATCATATGGTGTAGTGGTGTAGTGGTGTAACCTATGGTGTAGTGGTGTAGTGGTGTATCATATGGTGTAGTGGTGTAGTGGTGTAGTGGTGTAGTGGTGTAGTGGTGTAGTGGTGTATCATATGGTGTAGTGGTGTAGTGGTGTAGTGGTGTATCATATGGTGTAGTGGTGTAGTGGTGTATCATATGGTGTAGTGGTGTAGTGGTGTATCATATGGTGTAGTGGTTTAGTGGTGTATCCTATGGTGTAGTGGTGTAACCTATGGTGTAGTGGTGTATCCTATGGTGTAGTGGTGTAGTGGTGTATCCTATGGTGTAGTGGTGTAACCTATGGTGTAGTGGTGTAGCCTATGGTGTAGTGGTGTAGTGGTGTAGTGGTGTAGTGGTGTAGTGGTGTAGTGGTGTATCATATGGTGTAGTGGTGTATCATATGGTGTAGTGGTGTAGTGGTGTATCATATGGTGTAGTGGTGTAGTGGTGTATCCTATGGTGTAGTGGTGTAGTGGTGTAGTGGTGTATCCTATGGTGTAGTGGTGTATCCAATGGTGTAGTGGTGTAATCTATGGTGTAGTGGTGTAACCTATGGTGTAGTGGTGTAGTGGTGTAGTGGTGTAGTGGTGTATCCTATGGTGTAGTGGTGTAACCTATGGTGTAGTGGTGTATCCTATGGTGTAGTGGTGTAGTGGTGTATCCTATGGTGTAGTGGTGTATCCTATGGTGTAGTGGTGTAACCTATGGTGTAGTGGTGTAACCTATGGTGTAGTGGTGTAGTGGTGTAGTGGTGTATCCTATGGTGTAGTGGTGTAACCTATGGTGTAGTGGTGTATCCTATGGTGTAGTGGTGTAGTGGTGTAGTGGTGTAGCCTATGGTGTAGTGGTGTAGTGGTGTAGTGGTGTAACCTATGGTGTAGTGGTGTAGTGGTGTATCCTATGGTGTAGTGGTGTAGTGGTGTAGCCTATGGTGTAGTGGTGTAGTGGTGTAGTGGTGTAGTGGTGTAACCTATGGTGTAGGGGTGTAGTGGTGTAGTGGTGTAACCTATAGTGTAGTGGTGTATCATATGGTGTAGTGGTGTAGTGGTGTAGTGGTGTATCATATGGTGTAGTGGTGTAACCTATGGTGTAGTGGTGTAGTGGTGTAGTGGTGTATCATATGGTGTAGTGGTGTAGCCTATGGTGTAGTGGTGTATCCTATGGTCTAGTGGTGTAGTGGTGTAACCTATGGTGTAGTGGTGTAGCCTATGGTGTAGTGGTGTAGTGGTGTAGTGGTGTAGTGGTGTAGTGGTGTATCCTATGGTGTAGTGGTGTAACCTATGGTGTAGTGGTGTATCCTATGGTGTAGTGGTGTAGTGGTGTAACCTATGGTGTAGTGGTGTAGTGGTGTATCCTATGGTGTAGTGGTGTAGTGGTGTAGTGGTGTATCCTATGGTGTAGTGGTGTAACCTATGGTGTAGTGGTGTAGTGGTGTATCCTATGGTGTAGTGGTGTATCCTATGGTGTAGTGGTGTAGTGGTGTATCCTATGGTTTAGTGGTGTATCCTATGGTGTAGTGGTGTAGCCTAGTGTGTAGTGGTGGAGTGGTGTATCCTATGGTGTAGTGGTGTAGTGGTGTAACCTACGGTGTAGTGGTGTAGCCTTTGGTGTAGTGGGGTAGTGGTGTAGCCTATGGTGTAGTGGTGTAGTGGTGTAGCCTATGGTGTAGTGGTGTATCCTATGGTGTAGTGGTGTAGTGGTGTAACCTACGGTGTAGTGGTGTAACCTATGGTGTAGTGGTGTAGCCTATGGTGTAGTGGTGTAGTGGTGTAGCCTATGGTGTAGTTGTGTAACCTATGGTGTAGTGGTGTAGCCTATGGTGTAGTGGTGTAGTGGTGTAGCCTATGGTGTAGTGGTGTATCCTATGGTGTAGTGGTGTAGTGGTGTAACCTATGGTGTAGTGGTGTAACCTATGGTGTAGTGGTGTAACCTAGTTTGTAACCGATGGTGTAACCTACACACTTCATGTTGTACCCAAAGGACAAAGTCGACATGTCCCAGCTGCTGCTTTGCCTGCCTCAGTAGACTATTACGCATAACCACGGTTTCATGTAGTTAGGTTAGATGCAGCTATTTGCATGTTGTGCACAAAATACATGATCAACTTGTTTGGACAAACTCGCAGATAGTTTTTTGGCCCAATGCAAAACTCAAGTAGGGGTTTACATGCAGGTGCCTGTACAACATATCAAACACAACAAGACATTAAATTATATTGTTTCATCATCATTCCAAACATTGTCTTAGCAGCAGGCAGACGGCCAGTCAACGTAGTGCTGTTCTTTTTCAGCAACTCTGGCTAGTGGCAGCAACTACAAATATTAGCTTACACCGTCACATAAGGAGCAGATGTTTTTTGCATGAAGGCAGTGTGTAGGGAGTGGGACTGCGTCCTGCTTGTGAACTGCAATATCCGTTACAACAGACAGAGAATGTTGTAACCTTCATAATGGGCTTGAATGTTCGTTCGCGTCACTGCAGGGTTATTGTTTCTGCTTTTCAGAAATATCAGGGAGAGACAAATGGTACAGCAGCGGGCCTCATCATTATGTTTCAGAATAGGGTAAAGGTTGGGAACCACTGGGCCTCATCATTATGTTTCAGAATAGGGTAAAGGTTGGGAACCACTGGGCCTCATCATTATGTTTCAGAATAAGGTAAAGGTTGGGAACCACTGGGCCTCATCATCATGTTTCAGAATAGGGTAAAGGTTGGGAACCACTGGGCCTCATCATTATGTTTCAGAATAGGATAAAGGTTGGGAACCACTGGGCCTCATCATTATGTTTCAGAATAGGGTAAAGGTTGGGAGCGACTGGGCCTCATCATTATGTTTCAGAATAGGGTAAAGGTTGGGAACCATTGGGCCTCTTCATTATATTAGAATAGGGTAAAGGTTTTGAACCACTGGGCCTCGTCATTATGTTTCAGAATAGGGTAAAGGTTGGGAACCACTGGGCCTCATCATTATGTTTCAGAATAGGGTAAAGGTTGGGAACCACTGGGCCTCATCATTATGTTTCAGAATAGGGTAAGTGTTGGGAACCACTGGGCCTCATCATTATTTTTCAGAATAGGGTAAAGGTTGGGAACCACTGGGCCTCATCATTATGTTTCAGAATAGGGTAAGTGTTGGGAACCACTGGGCCTCATCATTATGTTTCAGAATAGGGTAAAGGTTGGGAACCACTGGGCCTCATCATTATGTGTCAGAATAGGGTAAAGGTTGGGAACCACTGGGCCTCATCATTATGTTTCAGAATAGGGTAAAGGTTGGGAACCACTGGGCCTCATCATTATGTTTCAGAATAGGGTAAAGTTTGCGAACCACTGGGCCTCATCATTATGTTTCAGAATAGGGTGAGTAAAGAGAGAAATGTGGAGGGAGTGTGAGCAGCAGCAACGGTAAACAATGTGTGTAAAATAACACATAGGCAGAATGTGATTTGGATCCATAGCTTTGAGAAAGAGGTTTCCAGAAGGGTGGGGGCGTTATGTTATGTGGCCTTATAACCCTGTCTATCAGAGCTCAAACACTATGCAGTTAATAGAGGGTGTTTCCAACATGATGCAATTAATAGAGTGTATTTCTAACATGATGCAGTTAACAGAGGGTGTTTCCAACATGATGTAGTTAATAGAGAGTATTTCTAACATGATGCAGTTAACAGAGGGTGTTTCCAACATGAGGTAGTTAATAGAGAGTGTTTCTTACTGACATACATCCTCCACACTACCCTACTCTACCCTACCCTACCCTACCCTACCCTACCCTACCCTACCCTACCCTACCCTACCCCACCCTACCCTACCCTACCCTACTCTACCCTACCCTACTTTGCTCTACCCTACCCTACCCTACCCTACCCTACCCTACCCTACCCTACCCTACCCTACCCTACTCTACCCCACTCTACCCTACCCCACCCTACCCTACCCTACTCTACCCTACCCTACTTTGCTCTGCCCTACCCTACCCCATACCCTACCCTACCCTACCCCTACCCTACCCTACCCTACTTTGCTCTACCCTACCCTACCCTACTCTAACCCTACCCTACCCTACCCTACCCTACCCTACCCTACCCTAACCTACGCTAACCCAGCCTTACTCTACCCCACCCTACCCTACCCTACCCTACCCTACCCTACCCTACCCTGCTCTACCCTACCCTACCCTACCCTACCCTACCCTACCCTACCCTACATTGCTCTACCCTACCCTACCCTACTCTACCCTACTCACCCAGTCATGTCGATATGATTATAATAACTCGTAACCAGAACACATGTACAGATGAAGTCTGAAGTTTACATACATTTAGGTTGGAGTCATTAAAACTTGTTTTTCAACCCTCCACAAATTTCTTTCTAACAAACTATAGTTTTTGGCAAGTCGTTTAGGACATCTACTTTGTGCATGACACAAGTAATTTTTCCAACAATTGTTTACAGACAGAATATTTCACTTATAATTCACTTTATCACAATTCCAGTGGGTCAAAGTTTACATACACTAAGTTGACTGTGCCTATAAACAGCTTGGAAAATTCCAGAAAATTATGTCATGGCTTTAGAAGCTTCTGATGGGCTAATTGACATACTTTGAGTCAATTGGAGATGTACCTGTGGATGTATTTCAAGGTCTACCTTCAAACGCAGTGCCTTTTTGCTTGACATCATGGGAAAATTTAAAGAAATCAGCCAAGTGCTCAGAAAAAAAATTGTAGACCTCCACAAGTCTGGTTCATCCTTGGGAGCAATTTCTAAACGCCTGAAGGTACCACGTTCATCTGTACAAACAATAGTATGCAAGTATAAACACCATGGGACCACGCAGCCGTCATACCGCTCAGGAAGGAGACGCGTTCTGTCTCCTAGAGATGAACGTACTTTGGTGCGAAAAGTGCAAATCAATCTCAGAACAACAGCAAAGGCCCTTGTGAAGATGCTGGAGGAAACAGGTACAAAAGTATCTATATACACAGTAAAACGAGTCCTATATCAACATAACCTGAAAGGCCGCTCAGCAAGGAAGAAGCCACTGCTCCAAAACTCCCATAAAAAAGCTAAACTATGGTTTGCGACTGCACATGGGGACAAAGATCCTACGTTTTGGAGAAATGCCCTCTGGTCTGATGAAACAAAAATATAACTGTTTGGCAATAATGACCATCGTTATGTTTGGAGGAAAAAGGGGGGTGCTTGCAAGCCGAAGAACACCATTCCAACCGTGAAGCACGGGGGTGGCAGCATCATGCTGTGGGGGTGCTTTGCTGCAGGAGGGACTGGTGCACTTCACAAAATAGATGGCATCATGAGGAAGGAAAATGTTGTGGATATATTGAAGCAACATCTCAAGACATCAGTCAGGAAGTTAAAGCTTGGTCACAAATGGGTCTTCCAAATGGACAATGACCCCAAGCATACCTATAGAAATGTTGTGGGCAGAACTGAAAAAGCGTGTGCGAGCAAGGAGGCCTACAAACCTGACTCAGTTACATCAGCTCTGTCAGGAGGAATGGGCTAAAATTCACCCAACTTATTGTGGGAAGCTTGTGGAAGGCTACCCGAAATGTTTGACCCAAGTTAAACAATTTAAAGGCAATGCTACCAAATACTAAGTGAGTGTATGTAAACTTCTGACCTGGGAATGTGATGAAATAAATAAAAGCTGAAATAAATCATTATCTCTACTATTATTTTGACATTTCACATTCTTAAAATAAAGTGGTGATCCTACCTGACCTAAGACAGAGAATTTTTACTAGGATTAAATGTCAGGAATTGTGAAAGACTGAGTTTAAACGTATTTGGCTAAGGTATATGTAAACTTACGACTTCTACTGTAGTTCTTCACCCTCCGTGTGTGTGTGTGTGTGTGTGTGTGTGTGTGTGTGTGTGTGTGTGTGTGTGTGTGTGTGTGTGTGTGTGTGTGTGTACTTCTATGTGTGTGTGTTGCTGTATGTCTCCATCCGAGATAAAGCGTCTGCATTCTCTCAAACTATGACACATTCTCATAGACGAAGTTCTGTCTTGTTGTTGTTCATATTGACTCAACATGTTTCTGAATACCACTGACTATACATTGTCACTATGGGAACAGAGAGAGACGATCTAATCAGAACTCATTTCAGTCTCATAGTTTGTGTCCCAAATGGCACAATATTCCCTATATAGTGTACATCCTATTCCCTATATAGTGTACATCCTTTTCCCTTTATAGTGTACATCCTATTCCCTATATAGTGTACATCCTATTCCCTATATAGTGTACATCCTATTATCTATATAGTGTACATCCTATTCCCTATATAGTGTAGTGTACATCCTATTCCCTATATCGTGTACATCCTATTCCCTATATAGTGTACATCCTATTCCCTGTATAGTGTACATCCTATTCCCTATATAGTGTACATCCTATTCCCTATATAGTGTACATCCTATTCCCTATACAGTGTACATCCTATTCCCTATATAGTGTACATCCTATTCCCTACATAGTGTACATCCTATTCCCTATATAGTGTAGTGTACATCCTATTCCCCTATATAGTGTACATCCTATTCCCTATATAGTGTACATCCTATTCCCTATATAGTGTACATCCTATTCCCTATATAGTGTACATCCTATTCCCTATACAGTGTACATCCTATTCCCTAAATAGTGTACATCCTATTCCCTATATAGTGTACATCCTATTCCCTATATAGTGTAGTGTACATCCTATTCCCTATATAGTGTAGTGTACATCCTATTCCCTATATAGTGTAGTGTATATTCTATTCCCTATATAGTGTACATCCTATTCCCTATATAGTGTAGTGTACATCCTATTCCCTATATAGTGTAGTGTACATCCTATTCCCTATATAGTGTACATCCTATTCCCCTAAATAGTGTACATCCTATTCCCTATATAGTGTACATCCTATTCCCTATATCGTTTACATCCTATCCCCTATATAGTGTACATCTTATTCCCTATATAGTGTACATCCTATTCCCTATATAGTGTACATCCTATTCCCTATATAGTGTACATCCTATTCCCTATATAGTGTACATCCTATTCCCTATATAGTGTACATCCTATTCCCTATATAGTGTACATCCTATTCCCTATATAGTGTACATCCTATTCCCTATATAGTGTGCATCCTATTCCCTATATCGTGTACATCCTATTCCCTACATAGTGTACATCCTATTCCCTATATAGTGTACATCCTATTCCCTATATAGTGTACATCCTATTCCCTATATAGTGTACATCCTATTCCCTATATAGTGTACATCCTATTCCCTATACAGTGTACATCCTATTCCCTAAATAGTGTACAACCTATTCCCTATATAGTGTACATCCTATTCCCTATATAGTGTAGTGTACATCCTATTCCCTATATAGTGTGGTGTACATCCTATTCCCTATATAGTGTAGTGTATATTCTATTCCCTATATAGTGTACATCCTATTCCCTATATAGTGTAGTGTACATCCTATTCCCTATATAGTGTAGTGTACATCCTATTCCCTATATAGTGTACATCCTATTCCCTATATAGTGTACATCCTATTCCCTATATAGTGTACATCCTATTCACTATATAGTGTACATCCTATTCCGTATATAGTGTACATCCTATTCCCTATATAGTGTACATCATATTCCCTATATAGTGTACATCCTATTCCCTATATAGTGTACATCCTATTCCCTATATAGTGTACATCCTATTCCCTATATAGTGTACATCCTATTCCCTATATAGTGTATATCCTATTCCCTATATAGTGTAGTGTACATCCTATTCCCTATATAGTGTACATCCTATTCCCTATATAGTGTACATCCTATTCCCTATATAGTGTACATCCTATTCCCTATATAGTGTGCATCCTATTCCCTATATCGTGTACATCCTATTCCCTACATAGTGTACATCCTATTCCCTATATAGTGTACATCCTATTCCCTATATAGTGTACATCCTATTCCCTATATAGTGTACATCCTATTCCCTATATAGTGTACATCCTATTCCCTATATAGTTTACATCCTATTCCCTATATAGTGTACATCCTATTCCCTGTATAGTGTACATTCTATTCCCTATATAGTGTACATCCTATTCCCTATATAGTGTACATCCTATTCCCTATATAGTGTACATCCTATTCCCTATATAGTGTACATCCTATTCCCTATATAGTGTACATCCTATTCCCTATATAGTATACATCCTATTCCCTATATAGTGTAGTGTACATCCTATTCCCTATATAGTGTACATCCTATTCTCTATATAGTATACATCATATTCCCTATATAGTGTACATCCTATTCCCTATATAGTGTACATCCTATTCCCTATATAGTGTACATCCTATTCCCTATATAGTGTACATCCTTTTCCCTTTATAGTGTACATCCTATTCCCTATATAGTGTACATCCTATTCCCTATATAGTGTACATCCTATTATCTATATAGTGTACATCCTATTCCCTATATAGTGTAGTGTACATCCTATTCCCTATATCGTGTACATCCTATTCCCTATATAGTGTACATCCTATTCCCTGTATAGTGTACATCCTATTCCCTATATAGTGTACATCCTATTCCCTATATAGTGTACATCCTATTCCCTATACAGTGTACATCCTATTCCCTATATAGTGTACATCCTATTCCCTACATAGTGTACATCCTATTCCCTATATAGTGTAGTGTACATCCTATTCCCTATATAGTGTACATCCTATTCCCTATATAGTGTACATCCTATTCCCTATATAGTGTACATCCTATTCCCTATATAGTGTACATCCTATTCCCTATACAGTGTACATCCTATTCCCTAAATAGTGTACATCCTATTCCCTATATAGTGTACATCCTATTCCCTATATAGTGTAGTGTACATCCTATTCCCTATATAGTGTAGTGTACATCCTATTCCCTATATAGTGTAGTGTATATTCTATTCCCTATATAGTGTACATCCTATTCCCTATATAGTGTAGTGTACATCCTATTCCCTATATAGTGTAGTGTACATCCTATTCCCTATATAGTGTACATCCTATTCCCTAAATAGTGTACATCCTATTCCCTATATAGTGTACATCCTATTCCCTATATCGTTTACATCCTATCCCCTATATAGTGTACATCTTATTCCCTATATAGTGTACATCCTATTCCCTATATAGTGTACATCCTATTCCCTATATAGTGTACATCCTATTCCCTATATAGTGTACATCCTATTCCCTATATAGTGTACATCCTATTCCCTATATAGTGTACATCCTATTCCCTATATAGTGTACATCCTATTCCCTATATAGTGTGCATCCTATTCCCTATATCGTGTACATCCTATTCCCTACATAGTGTACATCCTATTCCCTATATAGTGTACATCCTATTCCCTATATAGTGTACATCCTATTCCCTATATAGTGTACATCCTATTCCCTATATAGTGTACATCCTATTCCCTATACAGTGTACATCCTATTCCCTAAATAGTGTACATCCTATTCCCTATATAGTGTACATCCTATTCCCTATATAGTGTAGTGTACATCCTATTCCCTATATAGTGTAGTGTACATCCTATTCCCTATATAGTGTAGTGTATATTCTATTCCCTATATAGTGTACATCCTATTCCCCTATATAGTGTAGTGTACATCCTATTCCCTATATAGTGTAGTGTACATCCTATTCCCTATATAGTGTACATCCTATTCCCTATATAGTGTACATCCTATTCCCTATATAGTGTACATCCTATTCCCCTATATAGTGTACATCCTATTCCGTATATAGTGTACATCCTATTCCCTATATAGTGTACATCCTATTCCCTATATAGTGTACATCCTATTCCCTATATAGTGTACATCCTATTCCCTATATAGTGTACATCCTATTCCCTATATAGTGTACATCCTATTCCCTATATAGTGTATATCCTATTCCCTATATAGTGTAGTGTACATCCTATTCCCTATATAGTGTACATCCTATTCCCTATATAGTGTACATCCTATTCCCTATATAGTGTACATCCTATTCCCTATATAGTGTGCATCCTATTCCCTATATCGTGTACATCCTATTCCCTACATAGTGTACATCCTATTCCCTATATAGTGTACATCCTATTCCCTATATAGTGTACATCCTATTCCCTATATAGTGTACATCCTATTCCCTATATAGTGTACATCCTATTCCCTATATAGTTTACATCCTATTCCCTATATAGTGTACATCCTATTCCCTGTATAGTGTACATTCTATTCCCTATATAGTGTACATCCTATTCCCTATATAGTGTACATCCTATTCCCTATATAGTGTACATCCTATTCCCCTATATAGTGTACATCCTATTCCCTATATAGTGTACATCCTATTCCCTATATAGTATACATCCTATTCCCTATATAGTGTAGTGTACATCCTATTCCCTATATAGTGTACATCCTATTCCCTATATAGTATACATCATATTCCCTATATAGTGTACATCCTATTCCCTATATAGTGTACATCCTATTCCCTATATAGTGTACATCCTATTCCCTATATAGTGTACATCCTATTCCCTATATAGTGTACATCCTATTCCCTATATAGTGTACATCCTATTCCCTATATAGTATACATCATATTCCCTATATAGTGTACATCCTATTCCCTATATAGTGTACATCCTATTCCCTATATAGTGTACATCCTATTCCCTATATAGTGTACATCCTATTCCCTATATAGTGTGTCCTTTTGACCGGGCCCACACATGTTGTCCATCAGAGGCGCTTAAACCGCTAGTTTGAAATGCGCATCTGAATCAAATGATCCACCACTAACAAACTGTATATGAACCTATTATGGTTAGAAATTACAAACGTTTATAATGTTATCTTCCATCACAGAGAGAGTGAATGTGAACAATTTCTTCATTGTGAAACCCTGTTTACGTCCCAAATAGCACCCTATTCCCTATATAGTGTACATTCTATTCCCTATATAGTGTATATCCTATTCCATATATAGTGTACATTCTATTCCCTATATAGTGTACACCATATTCCCTACATAGTGTACATTCTATTCCCTATATAGTGTATATCCTATTCCCTATATAGTATACATCCTATTCCCTATATAGTGTACACCATATTCCCTACATAGTGTACATTCTATTCCCTATATAGTGTACACCCTATTCCCTATATAGTGCGTTACGTTTGAGCAGATTTCCATGGGCCCTGGTCTAAAGTAGTGCACTATATAGGGAATAGGGTGCCATTCTCTGGTCTAAAGTAGTGCACTTTATATGGAATAGGGTGCCATTCTCTGGTCTAAAGTAGTGCACTATATAGGGAATAGGGTGCCATTCTCTGGTCTAAAGTAGTGCACTATATAGGGAATAGGGTGCCATTTGGGATGCGGGCCGTTTCTAGCTTAGTGAGGCGATGCCGTCTGAACAATGCACTTATTGTGTCTTAGTGCTGGTGTTGGCAGGACCAACAGAGTCACAGAAATCAATCCTGCTGCTGCTGAACACACACACAGGCTCGACACACACACTCACACACACACACACACACACACGCACGCAAGAACACACACTAAAACACACACACAGGCCCGGACACACAGCCTGACTGGTGCAGGGATCACAGACACAGCCTGACTTTCACAGAGACTTGGTCAAATATCAGAAGAATATCAGATGCCTGTTTCTGTTCTTGGATACTGGGACAGAGCTTGCTTAGACTAACGAAAATGTTTGCCAAAAGGTCATTTCCCTGTAAAAGGACCCATGAGCACCAACATGTGAAGTTCATAGGAGCATGTCAATTTGGGTGTCAAATGAAAGCTAAGAGTCTGTATTTTTTTGAAAGTAAGGCAGATATACATTTTTCAACCATTTTCCATCCTAAAAATTAGGAATAAGCAAAGCCTGAAATCGGCAGGTCATGGGCGACCCTATGCCGCCCCACTTCTTGTGTAGTGTTTTAACTTTGAACAAAAACAAGGGGATTGAGCCCTAAGCCGCCTTTGGGCTGGCCTTCTAGGCTAGGTGTTTCTTCGCATTAAATCCCTCCTACTCTAATTACCTTGCTGCCATGGTCCCGGAGCTGGAGAGGAAGGGAAAGTCACTTGCAAGCTAACGTTACAGCCACCATAAACAAACAGATTAGACGAAGCCAACAAGCTAGCTAACTTATTTGCAGATAAACTGTCCTTGTTGCTGGAACAACAGAAACAAGCATCATTCTTTGGATCTGAATCAACTCGACCCCAAAAGAAATAAAGAAGCAAGAAAAAGACTGCTCATGACCAATCAGAAACAGGATAAACATTGGAATTAATTTTGAAAAATGGAAGAGTGACACCGTTCTCATCGAATGGTAGGTAAGTGTTGGGTTGTGTTTTTAGCCTGCTAGCTATGTTAGCTGCTAACTTTAGCGTGTTCAACATTCAAGCTAGCTAACACGGCTACTTAGCCAGCTAGCTAACATCTTCTGTATTCTGACTTTTTTTTGTACTCAAAGGAATCTAACGATAGTATAATGTAGCTACACTGCATAAACCCCACAAAATGCCCAATGACTTTATTTCAACTAGTTAAGGTTAGCTAGCTAAAGCTAGATATGCAGATTGTTGACATGATAGTGTGTCTGGTCTGTAGGTGTTAATGCTAGCTAGGTGGTCGACAAAACGTTCGGCAGTTGAAACATCAGTGCGAAGGGCTTGGTAGGAAACTTTTGTTCATACAGAATGGCAGACATTACGCTTGTTTCAAGTATTTTTCCTGATGAAACTTCAGAAATTACTATACAATTACATTGAGTTATAAATCAATATTATGAAAACTTGGTTTGCAAAGTCCATTGACACTTGCACTAATAAGTGATTTCAATAGATTTCAGTGATATCATTTAATTTCTCCCATCAGCATCAACACTGCCAGTTTAACAGAACCATGGAAGACTTGGTCAACTTGCTGCATGATCAACATTTGACCACATCAATCTATGTTATGTAAAAATCCACATGATTTTATTTAAATTCACAATTAAAAACTTTACAAGGTAAAAGTGTCTGTTTTTGTATATTGTTATCAAAAATGTATAAAACCCTATTTTCGCTTTGTCATTATGGGGTATTGTGTGTAGATTGATGAGGGAAAACATGTATTTAATCCATTTTAGAATTTGGAAAAAGTCAAGGGGTCTGAATACTTTCCGAATGCACTGTACAAAGCAGGACATGTACAGCTAGCTACCAGCTCCCAGGTAAAAGCCTACATGGTGCCACAGAGGATC
The DNA here is from genome assembly GCF_020615455.1 of Coregonus clupeaformis. Classification (NCBI taxonomy): domain Eukaryota; kingdom Metazoa; phylum Chordata; class Actinopteri; order Salmoniformes; family Salmonidae; genus Coregonus; species Coregonus clupeaformis. Next base: position 12,544,253 of record NC_059200.1, on the reverse strand, counting down.
ATGGGAGACCAGTACTCACCACACACAGAAGCTTGGAATTACGGCCCTGTTGCCAGGTCCCACACCTCCAGACCACAAACTGTTATGTGGTTCCCACCTTTCAACCAAACTGTTTTGTGGTTCCCACCTTTCAACCAAACTGCTATGTGGTTCCCACCTTTCAACCAAACTGTTATGTGGTTCCCACCTTTCAACCAAACTGTTATGTGGTTCCCACCTTTCAACCAAACTGTTTTGTGGTTCCCACCTTTCAACCAAACTGTTATGTGGTTCCCACCTTTCAACCAAACTGTTATGTGGTTCCCACCTTTCAACCAAACTGTTTTGTGGTTCCCACCTTTCAACCAAACTGTTATGTGGTTCCCACCTTTCAACCAAACTGTTATGTGGTTCCCACCTTTCAACCAAACTGTTATGTGGTTCCCACCTTTCAACCAAACTGTTTTGTGGTTCCCACCTTTCAACCAAACTGTTATGTGGTTCCCACCTTTCAACCAAACTGTTATGTGGTTCCCACCTTTCAACCAAACTGTTATGTGGTTCCCACCATTCAACCAAACTGTTATGTGGTTCCCACCTTTCAACCAAACTGTTATGTGGTTCCCACCTTTCAACCAAACTGTTATGTGGTTCCCACCTTTCAACCAAACTGTTATGTGGTTCCCACCTTTCAACCAAACTGTTTTGTGGTTCCCACCTTTCAACCAAACTGTTTTGTGGTTCCCACCTTTCAACCAAACTGTTATGTGGTTCCCACCTTTCAACCAAACTGTTATGTGGTTCCCACCTTTCAACCAAACTGTTATGTGGTTCCCACCTTTCAACCAAACTGTTATGTGGTTCCCACCTTTCAACCAAACTGTTATGTGGTTCCCACCTTTCAACCAAACTGTTATGTGGTTCCCACCTTTCAACCAAACTGTTATGTGGTTCCCACCTTTCAACCAAACTGTTATGTGGTTCCCACCTTTCAACCAAACTGTTATGTGGTTCCCACCTTTCAACCAAACTGTTATGTGGTTCCCACCTTTCAACCAAACTGTTATGTGGTTCCCACCTTTCAACCAAACTGTTATGTGGTTCCCACCTTTCAACCAAACTGTTATGTGGTTCCCACCTTTCAACCAAACTGTTTTGTGCTGCTCCTGGTTCCCACCTTTCACCTTCTACTAGGAGGTCAGGCCCCGTGTAGCTCAGTTGGTAGAGCATGGCGCTTGCAACGCCAGGGTTGTGGGTTCGATTCCCACGGGGGGGCCAGTATGAAAAAAAAAAAGGTATGTACTCACTAACTGTAAGTTGCTCTGGATAAGAGCGTCTGCTAAAATGTAAATGTCATCAATGCATCCTTATGGCCCTGCTACAGAGGTTCAAGTCTCAATGGCTGACGCGCATGGTTAATCTATTTTGTGAATTGGAATAATGAGAAATAAAGTGGATTCGGTTGGTTTCTGTTGCAGCAGGTAGAATGTGATATTGACACTGCTGATGGCATTTAGTGCAGCTGAAGGGATGTTTCTCATCTGACGTTGTTTCCTCCATTCAACAGGTCCAAGCTATCCTGTGCATTATAGGTTGACATTGGGAAAACGTTAAACAAAATGTTACGTCAATAGTACATGGTACAATGCAATGTCGTATTCCCATACACACCCCACCGTATCCTGTGCATATGCCTAATAAAACATTTAATTTGAAAAGATGATATTGATGGAATATGAGTACATTATATTGAGAATGTATGCACTGTTAATGAATTCAACCACCTCATCTTCTTCAATGCTCTCCAGGGTTGCTCTGTTGACTACAGCTAAATGGGGGGGAAGACATTACCACCAAGCACACTATAGGACAGTGTAGTTCAGTACAATAGAGTACTGTACAGTGGAGTTGAGTCCACTATAATGGGGAAGACATTACCACCATATAAGTCAGTGTCACAACAGTGTCCTTTGCCTCCATAGGATGTGGTGTTGTGCTGTAACCTGTGTCATGCTAATGTCCATCCTATGACTAGATGGCCCATAGTCCACCAATATGTAATGCAGATGAGACATTGTTTACTCGGATTCCTGCTTTAAGATGTCTTCTCATTTCTCTCCCTCCTTTGGAAGGGGAAGTGGTATGTAAAGGTAGGCCTATCAATTAGTTCTAGAGTTTTTACTGATATCATTTTTGTTTATGAATTATTAAGTGATTAAAACTTAAAATTCCGTTACCAAATCGGTAACAGACTTTCCCAAAACTCGGTAACGGAATTCTTGCGATTGAATCTAGTGTAAAGTACAGTGCAGTACAGCACACTAGAGTACAGGAAAGAAAAGTAGAGTATAGTTCAGTAGAGTAGAGTAGAGTATAGTTCAGTTCAGTTCAGTAGAGTATAGTATAGTTCAGTTCAGTAGAGTAGAGTATAGTTCAGTATAGTTCAGTTCAGTAGAGTAGAGTATAGTTCAGTTCAGTAGAGTAGAGTAGAGTTCAGTTCAGTAGAGTAGAGTATAGTTCAGTTCAGTAGAGTATAGTATAGTTCAGTTCAGTAGAGTAGAGTAGAGTTCAGTTCAGTTCAGTGGAGTATAGTATAGTATAGTTCAGTTCAGTAGAGTAGAGTAGAGTTCAGTTCAGTAGAGTAGAGTATAGTTCAGTTCAGTTCAGTAGAGTAGAGTAGAGTTCAGTTCAGTAGAGTATAGTATAGTATAGTATAGTATAGTTCAGTTCAGTAGAGTAGAGTATAGTTCAGTTCAGTAGAGTAGAGTATAGTTCAGTTCAGTAGAGTAGAGTTCAGTTCAGTTCAGTTCAGTTCAGTAGAGTATAGTATAGTATAGTATAGTATAGTATAGTATAGTATAGTATAGTATAGTTCAGTTCAGTAGAGTAGAGTATAGTTCAGTATAGTTCAGTTCAGTAGAGTAGAGTATAGTTCAGTTCAGTAGAGTATAGTATAGTTCAGTTCAGTAGAGTATAGTATAGTATAGTTCAGTTCAGTAGATTATAGTATAGTTCAGTATAGTTCAGTTCAGTAGAGTAGAGTAGAGTATAGTTCAGTTCAGTAGAGTAGAGTATAGTTCAGTATAGTTCAGTTCAGTAGAGTAGAGTATAGTTCAGTATATTTCAGTTCAGTAGAGTAGAGTAGAGTATAGTTCAGTATAGTTCAGTTCAGTAGAGTAGAGTATAGTTCAGTTCAGTAGAGTAGAGTATAGTTCAGTATAGTTCAGTTCAGTAGAGTAGAGTATAGTTCAGTATAGTTCAGTTCAGTAGAGTAGAGTAGAGTAGAGTATAGTTCAGTTCAGTAGAGTAGAGTATAGTTCAGTATAGTTCAGTTCAGTAGAGTAGAGTATAGTTCAGTTCAGTAGAGTATAGTTCAGTTCAGTACACAGTAGAGCATATTAGAGTTGAGTACACTATAATGTACTGAACTGAACTCTACTGTACTCTACTGTGCTGTACTTTGATGTCCAAACTTGTGAAACATAGACATCTATGATTGGTTCAGATTTGGTCTGGTTCGGACCAACCAAATGTGGTCTTGTTTGGGGGCAGACCTCATTAAAATAATAGCCTTTGTGTATAATAATACCCAAATATGCAAATAATGATATTGTATATTACTACCTTTGTGTTCCTGTTCAGGATACATCCCCATGAAGAGCATGACTTTCATATCATCATTATGTATTTCTGTGTTGTACAGATCAGGGACCCATGATGTAATTCTGTTAGAGCAATTTCGTTACTGGGTGTAAATCCACTTCACTTACTGTAGTTCAATAACCAAAATAGATTTTTTCAAAGTCAATGTGTCATATCATAGCTGACACCCAATTCTTTCTGCAGAAATCGTTGACTCTTAATTCAGAGCAGATATTTAAGAGTTCTTGGAAAACACAAAAAACTGAGGGAGATTCTACATAAGTTCTGTTGTGGAAATCTGCACAATTCTTCCAGTAAATGTGTTTTTGTAAAATGTTCTGTGTATATTCTTAAAAGTACTGCTTGTGCACAGAGTTGTATGGTTTGTTAAACTTTGAAATCAATGGTTTTTGTTTTTTAAGTGAACAATCTTAGCCAGTCTCAGCGCAATTCCGTTACTGTGGAATTGCCCAAATACAAATTTCCAATAACGTGGACAATAATGTTTTTCTAATTCTAATACTAATTTTAATTTTAAACTGTAAAGGCTGCAGTTTGTTTTGTGAATAATGTCGGTTTGCAGAAACATCATGGCTGTACTATCAGTTAGCCTTGTCTTAGCCAGAACGTTCCATAGAGCAGGAGTCTGTCTCCTGTTTCTGTAGCAGTTAGCCTTGTCTTAGCCAGAACGTTCCATAGAGCAGGAGTCTGTCTCCTGTTTCTGTAGCAGTTAGCCTTGTCTTAGCCAGAACGTTCCATAGGGCAGGAGTCTGTCTCCTGTTTCTGTAGCAGTTAGCCTTGTCTTAGCCAGAACGTTCCATAGGGCAGGAGTCTGTCTCCTGTTTCTGTAGCAGTTAGCCTTGTCTTAGCCAGAACGTCCCATAGAGCAGGAGTCTATCTCCTGTTTCTGTAGCAGTTAGCCTTGTCTTAGCCAGAACGTGCCATAGGGCAGGAGTCTGTCTCCTGTTTCTGTAGCAGTTAGCCTTGTCTTAGCCAGAACGTTCCATAGAGCAGGAGTCTATCTCCTGTTTCTGTAGCAGTTAGCCTTGTCTTAGCCAGAACGTTCCATAGAGCAGGAGTCTGTCTCCTGTTTCTGTAGCAGTTAGCCTTGTCTTAGCCAGAACGTTCCATAGGGCAGGAGTCTGTCTCCTGTTTCTGTAGCAGTTAGCCTTGTCTTAGCCAGAACGTTCCATAGGGCAGGAGTCTATCTCCTGTTTCTGTAGCAGTTAGCCTTGTCTTAGCCAGAACGTTCCATAGGGCAGGAGTCTGTCTCCTGTTTCTGTAGCAGTTAGCCTTGTCTTAGCCAGAACGTTCCATAGAGCAGAAGTCTGTCTCCTGTTTCTGTAGCAGTTAGCCTTGTCTTAGCCAGAACGTTCCATAGGGCAGGAGTCTATCTCCTGTTTCTGTAGCAGTTAGCCTTGTCTTAGCCAGAACGTTCCATAGGGCAGGAGTCTGTCTCCTGTTTCTGTAGCAGTTAGCCTTGTCTTAGCCAGAACGTTCCATAGGGCAGGAGTCTGTCTCCTGTTTCTGTAGCAGTTAGCCTTGTCTTAGCCAGAACGTTCCATAGGGCAGGAGTCTGTCTCCTGTTTCTGTAGCAGTTAGCCTTGTCTTAGCCAGAACGTTCCATAGAGCAGGAGTCTATCTCCTGTTTCTGTAGCAGTTAGCCTTGTCTTAGCCAGAACGTTCCATAGGGCAGGAGTCTGTCTCCTGTTTCTGTAGCAGTAGCCTTGTCTTAGCCAGAACGTTCCATAGGGCAGGAGTCTGTCTCCTGTTTCTGTAGCAGTTAGCCTTGTCTTAGCCAGAACGTTCCATAGAGCAGGAGTCTATCTCCTGTTTCTGTAGCAGTTAGCCTTGTCTTAGCCAGAACGTTCCATAGAGCAGGAGTCTGTCTCCTGTTTCTGTAGCAGTTAGCCTTGTCTTAGCCAGAACGTTCCATAGGGCAGGAGTCTGTCTCCTGTTTCTGTAGCAGTTAGCCTTGTCTTAGCCAGAACGTTCCATAGAGCAGGAGTCTGTCTCCTGTTTCTGTAGCAGTTAGCCTTGTCTTAGCCAGAACGTTCCATAGGGCAGGAGTCTGTCTCCTGTTTCTGTAGCAGTTAGCCTTGTCTTAGCCAAAACGTTCCATAGTGCAGGAGTCTGTCTCCTGTTTCTGTAGCAGTTAGCCTTGTCTTAGCCAGAACGTCCCATAGGGCAGGAGTCTGTCTCCTGTTTCTGTAGCAGTTAGCCTTGTCTTAGCCAGAACGTTCCATAGAGCAGGAGTCTGTCTCCTGTTTCTGTAGCAGTTAGCCTTGTCTTAGCCAGAACGTTCCATAGTGCAGGAGTCTGTCTCCTGTTTCTGTAGCAGTTAGCCTTGTCTTAGCCAGAACGTTCCATAGAGCAGGAGTCTGTCTCCTGTTTCTGTAGCAGTTAGCCTTGTCTTAGCCAGAACGTTCCATAGAGCAGGAGTCTGTCTCCTGTTTCTGTAGCAGTTAGCCTTGTCTTAGCCAGAACGTTCCATAGGGCAGGAGTCTGTCTCCTGTTTCTGTAGCAGTTAGCCTTGTCTTAGCCAGAACGTTCCATAGAGCAGGAGTCTGTCTCCTGTTTCTGTAGCAGTTAGCCTTGTCTTAGCCAGAACGTTCCATAGGGCAGGAGTCTGTCTCCTGTTTCTGTAGCAGTTAGCCTTGTCTTAGCCAGAACGTTCCATAGACCAGGAGTCTGTCTCCTGTTTCTGTAGCAGTTAGCCTTGTCTTAGCCAGAACGTTCCATAGGGCAGGAGTCTGTCTCCTGTTTCTGTAGCAGTTAGCCTTGTCTTAGCCAGAACGTTCCATAGGGCAGGAGTCTGTCTCCTGTTTCTGTAGCAGTTAGCCTTGTCTTAGCCAGAACGTTCCATAGAGCAGGAGTCTGTCTCCTGTTTCTGTAGCAGTTAGCCTTGTCTTAGCCAGAACGTTCCATAGTGCAGGAGTCTGTCTCCTGTTTCTGTAGCAGTTAGCCTTGTCTTAGCCAGAACGTTCCATAGGGCAGGAGTCTGTCTCCTGTTTCTGTAGCAGTTAGCCTTGTCTTAGCCAGAGCGTTCCATAGAGCAGGAGTCTGTCTCCTGTTTCTGTAGCAGTTAGCCTTGTCTTAGCCAGAACGTTCCATAGAGCAGGAGTCTGTCTCCTGTTTCTGTAGCAGTTAGCCTTGTCTTAGCCAGAACGTTCCATAGAGCAGGAGTCTGTCTCCTGTTTCTGTAGCAGTTAGCCTTGTCTTAGCCAGAACGTTCCATAGAGCAGGAGTCTGTCTCCTGTTTCTGTAGCAGTTAGCCTTGTCTTAGCCAGAACGTCCCATAGGGCAGGAGTCTGTCTCCTGTTTCTGTAGCAGTTAGCCTTGTCTTAGCCAGAACGTTCCATAGAGCAGGAGTCTATCTCCTGTTTCTGTAGCAGTTAGCCTTGTCTTAGCCAGAACGTTCCATAGGGCAGGAGTCTGTCTCCTGTTTCTGTAGCAGTTAGCCTTGTCTTAGCCAGAACGTTCTTCTTTCCAAGATGGCGTAGTAGTGCAGTTGTGTTTTTTATCGTCTGTCTGTAAATAGCCTGTAAATACCCTATTTTTCGTACATATTTCCCTATCAGACTTTTCATCCTTCTACAAGATATACTTTCCTGCAACCCGCCTCACTCAATGTGGAACGGATTCTATTATTGACTTACCTTGACTTACCTTTATCTAGAATCTAGAATCTCCAGTTGAAACTAGCTAGCCAGCTAACTAGCTACTTGCTATTTGCTATTAGCCACAGCTAGCGGTGTTTCACCCAGGACATTGGATTTTTTTCTGCGGGATTAATTTTAATCACTGGACATTGATCACCAGATATTCGGCCAGTCTGCACAGCGTTATCGACCCAGAACATATCAGTTTTTCCGCCGGAATCACTGAATCACTGGACCTTTAACTCCGGATTTCATCGCTACCAGCTAGCTACCACCAGCCAGCTTCAACAAAACGGACGCTGTGGTCTGGCTAATCAAATCATCCTGAGCTAGGCCCATCTCCCGGCTATCTACCTCTCTGTCAACCGGACGGGACCACCTAGTGTTGACACGGAGCCCCGCCGATCCTACACGACTGGTCTGCGGACGAAATCGTCTGATGTGGTTACGACGTTAACCACGAAGATTCCATCCATCTGCTAGCCCTGGCCCGTTAGCCGTGGCCTCTTACTAGTGCTTCACCACCGGACCTTATGATAACTCAGCTATACAGCTGATATCTGCTGGACTGTTCCTTTTTACGGTACTACATCCTGTTTATGTTTAGCCTCAGCCCAAACATGGTTAGTTTATTGTTGTTTCGGTTATTTCTAATTGTACTATATCACTGTAGACCCCCCAGCCTAGCTAAACCTGCATTAGATAGCTCCTTTGCACCTCCCCCTATACACGCGGAGACCGACTCAATTGATGACTCTAGCGATGCTATCTCTTTCATTGTTACCCAACGCTTAGGGTTACCTCCACTTTACTCATATCCTTCCATATCCTTGTCTGTACATAATGCCCTGAATCTTTTCTATAACACCCGGAAATCTGCCCCCTTTATTCTATGTACCCAACGCACTAGAAGACCAGTTCTTAAAGCCTTTAGCCGTATCCTTATTCTAGTCCTCCTCTGTTCCTCTGGTGATGTAGAGGCTAACCCAGGCCCTGCAGTCCTCAGTATCACTCCTACTCCCCAGGCGCTATCATTTGATGACTTCTGTAATCGCAAAAGTCTTGGTTTCTTGCACATAAATATCAGAAGTCTACTTCCTAAGTTTGAGTTATTCACTGCGTTAGCACACTCTGCCAACCCTGATGTTCTAGCAGTGTCTGAATCCTGGCTCAGGAAGGCCACCAAAAATTCTGAAATTTCCATCCCCAACTATAACATTTTCCGTCTAGATAGAACTGCCAAAGGGGGTGGAGTTGCAATCTACTGTAGAGATAGCCTGCAGAGCTCTATCATACTATCCAGGTCTGTGCCCAACCAGTTTGAGCTTCTACTTCTAAAAATCCACCTTTCCAGAAATAAGTCTCTCACTGTTGCCGCTTGCTACAGACCCCCTCAGCCCCCAGCTGTGCCCTGGACACCATATGTGAATTGATTGCCCCCATTTATCCTCAGAGTTTGTACTGCTTGGTGACCTAAATTGGGATATGCTTAATACCCCAGCCATCCTACAATCCAAGCTAGATGCCCTCAACCTCACGCAAATTATCAACGAACCTACCAGGTACAACCCTAAATCCGTAAACATGGGTACCCTCATAGATATCATCCTGACTAACATACCCTCTAAATACACCTCAGCTGTCTTCAACCAGGATCTCAGCGATCACTGCCTTATTGCCTGCGTCCGTAACGGGTCCGCGGTCAAACGACCACCCCTCATCACTGTCAAACGCTCCCTAAAACACTTTAGCGAGGAGGCCTTCCTAATTGACCTGGCCCAGGTATCCTGGATGGATATAGATCTCATTCCGTCAGTAGAGGATGCCTGGTTGTTCCTTAAAAGTAATTTCCTCTCAATCTTAAATAAACATGCCCCATTCAAAAATACAGAACTAAGAACCGATATAGCCCCTGGTTCTCCTCAGACTTGACTGCCCTTGACTAGCACAAAAACATCCTGTGGCGTACAGCATTAGCATCAAATAGCCCCCGCGATATGTAACTTTTCAGGGGAAGTTAGGAACCAATATACACAAGCAGTCAGGAAAGCAAAGGCTAACTTTTTCAAACAGAAATTTGCATCCTGTAGCACTAACTCCAAAAAGTTTTGGGACACTGTAAAGTCCATGGAGAATAAGAGCACTTCCTCCCAGCTGCCCACTGCACTGAGGCTAGGAAACACTATCACCACCGATAAATCTACAATAATCGAGAATTTCAACAAGCATTTTGCTACAGCTGGCCATGCTTTCCATCTGGCTACCACTAACCCGGCCACCAACTCTGCACCCTCTGCTGCAACTTGCCCATGCCCCCCCGCTTCTCCTTCACACAAATTCAGACAGCTGATGTTTTGAAAGCGCTGCAAAATCTGGACCCCTACAAATCAGCTGGGCTAGACAATCTGGACCCTTTCTTTCTAAAACTAGCCGCGAAATTGTCGCTACCCCTATTACTAGTCTGTTCAACCTCTCTTTCATAACGTCTGAGATCCCCAGAGATTGGAAAGCTGCCGCGGTCATCCCCCCTCTTCAAAGGGGGTGACACTCTAGATCCAAATTGCTACAGACCTATATCCATCCTGCCCTGCCTTTCGAAAGTATTCGAAAGCCAAGTTAACAAACAGATAATTGACCATTTCGAATACCACCATACCTTCTCCGCTATGCAATCCGGTTTCCGAGCTGGTCACGGGTGCACTTCAGCCACGCTCAAGGTCCTAAACGATATTATAACCGCGATTGATAATAGACAGTACTGTGCAGCCGTCTTCATCGACCTGGCCAAGGCTTTCGACTCTGTCAACCACCGCATTCTTATTGGCAGACTAAATAGCCTTGGTTTCTCAAATGACTGCCTCGCCTGGTTCACCAACTACTTCTCAGATAGAGTTCAGTGTGTCAAATCGGAGGGCCTGTTGTCTGGACCTATGGCAGTCTCTATGGGGGTGCCACAGGGTTCAATTCTTGGGCCGACACTTTTCTCCGTGTATATCAATGATGTCGCTCTTGCTGCTGGTGACTCTCAGATCCACCTCTACGCAGACGACACCATTTTGTATACATCTGGCCCTTCATTGGACACTGTGTTAACAAACCTCCAAACGAGCTTCAATGCCATACAACAATCCTTCAGTAGCCTCCAACTGCTCTTAAACACTAGTAAAACTAAATGCATGCTTTTCAATCGAACGCTGCTGGCACCCGCCCACCCGACTAGAATCACCACTCTCGACGGGTCTGACCTAGAGTATGTGGACAACTACAAATACCTAGGTGTCTGGTTAGACTGTAAACTCAACTTCCAGACTCACATAAAGAATCTCCAATCCAAAGTTAAATCTAGAATCGGCTTCCTATTTCGCAACAAAGCCTCCTTCACTCATGCTGCCAAACATGCCCTCGTAAAACTGACTATCCTACCGATCCTTGACTTCGGCGATGTCATTTACAAAATAGCCTCCAACACTCTACTCAGCAAATTGGATGTAGTCTATCACAGTGCCATCCGTTTTGTCTCCAAAGCCCCATACACTACCCACCACTGTGACCTGTACGCTCTTGTTGACTGGTCCTCACTACATGTTCGTCGTCAAACCCACTGGCTCCAGGCCATCTATAAATCACTGCTAGGCAAATCCCCGCCTTATCTTAGCTCATTGGTCACCATAGCAGCACCCACCCGTAGTCTGCGCTCCAGCAGGTATATCTCACTGGTCATTCCCAAAGCCAACACCTCCTTTGGCCGCCATTCCTTCCAGTTCTCTGCTGCCAATGACTGGACAGAATTGCAAAAATCTCTGAAGCTGGAGACTCTTATCTCCCTCAATAACTTTAAGCATCAGTTGTCAGAGCACCTTACCGATCACTGCACCTGTACACAGCCCATCTGAAATTAGCCCACCCAACTACCTCATCCCTATATTGTTATTTATTTTGCTCATTTGCACCCCAGTATCTCTATTTGCACATAATCTCTTGCACATCTAGCATTCCAGTGTTAATACTATTGTAATTATTCTGCACTATAGCCTATTTATTGCCTTACCTCCATAACTTGCTTCATTTGCACACACTTTATATATATTTTCTGTTGTATTTCTGACTGTATGTTTTTTACCCCATATATAACTCTGTGTTGTTGTTTTATTGCACTACTATGCTTTATCTTGGCCAGGTCGCAGTTGTAAATGAGAACCTGTTCTCAACTGGCTTACCTGGTTAAATAAAGGTGAAAAAAATAAAAAATAAATAGGGCAGGAGTCTGTCTCCTGTTTCTGTAGCAGTTAGCCTTGTCTTAGCCAGAACGTTCCATAGGGCAGGAGTCTGTCTCCTGTTTCTGTAGCAGTTAGCCTTGTCTTAGCCAGAACGTTCCATAGAGCAGGAGTCTATCTCCTGTTTCTGTAGCAGTTAGCCTTGTCTTAGCCAGAACGTTCCATAGGGCAGGAGTCTGTCTCCTGTTTCTGTAGCAGTTAGCCTTGTCTTAGCCAGAACGTTCCATAGAGCAGGAGTCTGTCTCCTGTTTCTGTAGCAGTTAGCCTTGTCTTAGCCAGAACGTTCCATAGAGCAGGAGTCTGTCTCCTGTTTCTGTAGCAGTTAGCCTTGTCTTAGCCAGAACGTTCCATAGAGCAGGAGTCTATCTCCTGTTTCTGTAGCAGTTAGCCTTGTCTTAGCCAGAACGTTCCATAGAGCAGGAGTCTGTCTCCTGTTTCTGTAGCAGTTAGCCTTGTCTTAGCCAGAACGTTCCATAGGGCAGGAGTCTGTCTCCTGTTTCTGTAGCAGTTAGCCTTGTCTTAGCCAGAACGTCCCATAGAGCAGGAGTCTATCTCCTGTTTCTGTAGCAGTTAGCCTTGTCTTAGCCAGAACGTTCCATAGAGCAGGAGTCTATCTCCTGTTTCTGTAGCAGTTAGCCTTGTCTTAGCCAGAACGTTCCATAGAGCAGGAGTCTGTCTCCTGTTTCTGTAGCAGTTAGCCTTGTCTTAGCCAGAACGTTCCATAGAGCAGGAGTCTATCTCCTGTTTCTGTAGCAGTTAGCCTTGTCTTAGCCAGAACGTTCCATAGAGCAGGAGTCTGTCTCCTGTTTCTGTAGCAGTTAGCCTTGTCTTAGCCAGAACGTTCCATAGAGCAGGAGTCTGTCTCCTGTTTCTGTAGCAGTTAGCCTTGTCTTAGCCAGAACGTTCCATAGAGCAGGAGTCTGTCTCCTGTTTCTGTAGCAGTTAGCCTTGTCTTAGCCAGAACGTTCCATAGTGCAGGAGTCTGTCTCCTGTTTCTGTAGCAGTTAGCCTTGTCTTAGCCAGAACGTTCCATAGTGCAGGAGTCTGTCTCCTGTTTCTGTAGCAGTTAGCCTTGTCTTAGCCAGAACGTTCCATAGAGCAGGAGTCTATCTCCTGTTTCTGTAGCAGTTAGCCTTGTCTTAGCCAGAACGTTCCATAGAGCAGGAGTCTATCTCCTGTTTCTGTAGCAGTTAGCCTTGTCTTAGCCAGAACGTTCCATAGGGCAGGAGTCTGTCTCCTGTTTCTGTAGCAGTTAGCCTTGTCTTAGCCAGAACGTTCCATAGGGCAGGAGTCTGTCTCCTGTTTCTGTAGCAGTTAGCCTTGTCTTAGCCAGAACGTTCCATAGGGCAGGAGTCTGTCTCCTGTTTCTGTAGCAGTTAGCCTTGTCTTAGCCAGAACGTTCCATAGGGCAGGAGTCTGTCTCCTGTTTCTGTAGCAGTTAGCCTTGTCTTAGCCAGAACGTTCCATAGAGCAGGAGTCTATCTCCTGTTTCTGTAGCAGTTAGCCTTGTCTTAGCCAGAACGTTCCATAGGGCAGGAGTCTGTCTCCTGTTTCTGTAGCAGTTAGCCTTGTCTTAGCCAGAACGTTCCATAGAGCAGGAGTCTGTCTCCTGTTTCTGTAGCAGTTAGCCTTGTCTTAGCCAGAACGTTCCATAGAGCAGGAGTCTGTCTCCTGTTTCTGTAGCAGTTAGCCTTGTCTTAGCCAGAACGTCCCATAGAGCAGGAGTCTGTCTCCTGTTTCTGTAGCAGTTAGCCTTGTCTTAGCCAGAACGTTCCATAGAGCAGGAGTCTGTCTCCTGTTTCTGTAGCAGTTAGCCTTGTCTTAGCCAGAACGTTCCATAGAGCAGGAGTCTGTCTCCTGTTTCTGTAGCAGTTAGCCTTGTCTTAGCCAGAACGTCCCATAGGGCAGGAGTCTGTCTCCTGTTTCTGTAGCAGTTAGCCTTGTCTTAGCCAGAACGTTCCATAGAGCAGGAGTCTGTCTCCTGTTTCTGTAGCAGTTAGCCTTGTCTTAGCCAGAACGTTCCATAGAGCAGGAGTCTGTCTCCTGTTTCTGTAGCAGTTAGCCTTGTCTTAGCCAGAACGTTCCATAGAGCAGGAGTCTGTCTCCTGTTTCTGTAGCAGTTAGCCTTGTCTTAGCCAGAACGTTCCATAGAGCAGGAGTCTGTCTCCTGTTTCTGTAGCAGTTAGCCTTGTCTTAGCCAGAACGTTCCATAGAGCAGGAGTCTATCTCCTGTTTCTGTAGCAGTTAGCCTTGTCTTAGCCAGAACGTTCCATAGAGCAGGAGTCTATCTCCTGTTTCTGTAGCAGTTAGCCTTGTCTTAGCCAGAACGTTCCATAGAGCAGGAGTCTGTCTCCTGTTTCTGTAGCAGTTAGCCTTGTCTTAGCCAGAACGTTCCATAGGGCAGGAGTCTATCTCCTGTTTCTGTAGCAGTTAGCCTTGTCTTAGCCAGAACGTAACATAGGGCAGGAGTCTGTCTCCTGTTTCTGTAGCAGTTAGCCTTGTCTTAGCCAGAACGTTCCATAGAGCAGGAGTCTATCTCCTGTTTCTGTAGCAGTTAGCCTTGTCTTAGCCAGAACGTTCCATAGGGCAGGAGTCTATCTCCTGTTTCTGTAGCAGTTAGCCTTGTCTTAGCCAGAACGTTCCATAGAGCAGGAGTCTATCTCCTGTTTCTGTAGCAGTTAGCCTTGTCTTAGCCAGAACGTTCCATAGAGCAGGAGTTTGTCTCCTGTTTCTGTAGCAGTTAGCCTTGTCTTAGCCAGAACGTTCCATAGGGCAGGAGTCTGTCTCCTGTTTCTGTAGCAGTTAGCCTTGTCTTAGCCAGAACGTTCCATAGAGCAGGAGTCTATCTCCTGTTTCTGTAGCAGTTAGCCTTGTCTTAGCCAGAACGTTCCATAGTGCAGGAGTCTGTCTCCTGTTTCTGTAGCAGTTAGCCTTGTCTTAGCCAGAACGTTCCATAGAGCAGGAGTCTATCTCCTGTTTCTGTAGCAGTTAGCCTTGTCTTAGCCAGAACGTTCCATAGGGCAGGAGTCTGTCTCCCTGTTTCTGTAGCAGTTAGCCTTGTCTTAGCCAGAACGTTCCATAGGGCAGGAGTCTGTCTCCTGTTTCTGTAGCAGTTAGCCTTGTCTTAGCCAGAACGTTCCATAGGGCAGGAGTCTGTCTCCTGTTTCTGTAGCAGTTAGCCTTGTCTTAGCCAGAACGTTCCATAGAGCAGGAGTCTGTCTCCTGTTTCTGTAGCAGTTAGCCTTGTCTTAGCCAGAACGTTCCATAGAGCAGGAGTCTGTCTCCTGTTTCTGTAGCAGTTAGCCTTGTCTTAGCCAGAACGTTCCATAGAGCAGGAGTCTGTCTCCTGTTTCTGTAGCAGTTAGCCTTGTCTTAGCCAGAACGTTCCATAGAGCAGGAGTCTATCTCCTGTTTCTGTAGCAGTTAGCCTTGTCTTAGCCAGAACGTTCCATAGAGCAGGAGTCTGTCTCCTGTTTCTGTAGCAGTTAGCCTTGTCTTAGCCAGAACGTTCCATAGAGCAGGAGTCTGTCTCCTGTTTCTGTAGCAGTTAGCCTTGTCTTAGCCAGAACGTTCCATAGGGCAGGAGTCTGTCTCCTGTTTCTGTAGCAGTTAGCCTTGTCTTAGCCAGAACGTTCCATAGAGCAGGAGTCTGTCTCCTGTTTCTGTAGCAGTTAGCCTTGTCTTAGCCAGAACGTTCCATAGAGCAGGAGTCTATCTCCTGTTTCTGTAGCAGTTAGCCTTGTCTTAGCCAGAACGTTCCATAGAGCAGGAGTCTGTCTCCTGTTTCTGTAGCAGTTAGCCTTGTCTTAGCCAGAACGTTCCATAGAGCAGGAGTCTGTCTCCTGTTTCTGTAGCAGTTAGCCTTGTCTTAGCCAGAACGTCCCATAGGGCAGGAGTCTGTCTCCTGTTTCTGTAGCAGTTAGCCTTGTCTTAGCCAGAACGTTCCATAGAGCAGGAGTCTGTCTCCTGTTTCTGTAGCAGTTAGCCTTGTCTTAGCCAGAACGTTCCATAGAGCAGGAGTCTGTCTCCTGTTTCTGTAGCAGTTAGCCTTGTCTTAGCCAGAACGTTCCATAGAGCAGGAGTCTGTCTCCTGTTTCTGTAGCAGTTAGCCTTGTCTTAGCCAGAACGTTCCATAGAGCAGGAGTCTGTCTCCTGTTTCTGTAGCAGTTAGCCTTGTCTTAGCCAGAACGTTCCATAGAGCAGGAGTCTATCTCCTGTTTCTGTAGCAGTTAGCCTTGTCTTAGCCAGAACGTTCCATAGAGCAGGAGTCTGTCTCCTGTTTCTGTAGCAGTTAGCCTTGTCTTAGCTAGAACGTTCCATAGAGCAGGAGTCTGTCTCCTGTTTCTGTAGCGTGAGGCAGCTTGATGTACAGTACACACCCTGGAAAGGACGCTTGTCTATCGCAGGGCCTTAACCCCAATCCATTTCCGTAATGATGACTGTCAAGCAGAGAGTGTTGGCTGTACTGCACTCCCATATAAGTGGAGCAGGGCAGACTAGATGCAGGTACTATACTGTTAAAAGTTGAATGCTTTTATTTATTTTATTTATCAAATTGCAGATAGCGTACGCTCTCTGAACTACATGATGTTAACACATCAAAAGATCCAGTTTAAATTAACTAGACATTTTGTCTCTAATGAATAATGAAAAGAAACACACACAACCCTATACCATAGTTAAAAAAACAAACATCAATACAATACTGATGCCTACCTATGACCAGACAGACATGCTAACCGTTAGCTCCTCCATGGACTAGCTCCAACCAGAATGAAGACAGACATGCTAACCGTTAGCTCCTCCATGGACTAGCTCCAACCAGAATGAAGACAGACATGCTAACCGTTAGCTCCTCCATGGACTAGCTCCAACCAGAATGAAGACAGACATGCTAACCATTAGCTCCTCCATGGACTAGCTCCAACCAGAATGAAGACAGACATGCTAACCATTAGCTCCACTATGGACTAGCTCCAACCAGAATGAAGACAGACATGCTAACCGTTAGCTCCTCCATGGACTAGCTCCAACCAGACTGAAGACAGACATGCTAAACATTAGCTCCTCCATGGACTAGCTCCAACCAGAATGAAGACAGACATGCTAACCGTTAGCTCCTCCATGGACTAGCTCCAACCAGAATGAAGACAGACATGCTAACCGTTAGCTCCTCCATGGACTAGCTCCAACCAGAATGAAGACAGACATGCTAACCATTAGCTCCTCCATGGACTAGCTCCAACCAGAATGAAGACAGACATGCTAACCATTAGCTCCACTATGGACTAGCTCCAACCAGAATGAAGACAGACATGCTAACCGTTAGCTCCTCCATGGACTAGCTCCAACCAGACTGAAGACAGACATGCTAAACATTAGCTCCTCCATGGACTAGCTCCAACCAGAATGAAGACAGACATGCTAACCGTTAGCTCCTCCATGGACTAGCTCCAACCAGACTGAAGACATACATGCTAACCGTTAGCTCCTGCGTGGGCTAGCTCCACAGACAAGCTGCCTCAAACAGCTTATTTAGGACATCAAAGGATCAATAAAATAATGAGATTCAGATTAAGTGTTTAATTGAGTTAATCTTTATATTGAAAACCTCCGAGCAGCTATTCATGGATTCTGATCAAACTGCTGTCCTCCTCAATGTATTTTATTGTAACTTTCCTTTAGTCTGTGTCTCAAATGGCAACCTATTCTCTGTAACGTAGTCAAAAGTAGTGCACTATATAGGGAGTAGGGTGCCATTTGGGCCACATCCATTGATTCCTGATGAAATCGCTGTCCTTGATTACTTCTAGGGCGATTCCATGCCACCGTAGTCTGAAAATATTTTTGGTATCTCAGATTGTTCTGGCAATTCTCACATAGGAACTTAATTTGAAGGAAGGCTGTTTAACCTATATTTTTACATTGTATCACAAACAATCTTTTTGAAAATCATGATGAAAGGGACATTTTGGGCCCTTTTAGACCTATGCATGCCTCCTGTAAGACCCTGTGATCCGAACACGATACAGACAACACCTTGCTGTCGTTATACTCCTTATACGGTGCTCCAAAAATATGGAGTACGTCTAGATTCACACATTTTCAAATTCATTTATTCATTAAAAAGATTAATATCTCAAAAGTACCATTTTTGATTTAGCTTATTTTTATACATATTGTTTGTAAAAAAAATATACTCTTCAAACACATCACATTTCCAGAGTGGGCTCTCTGGTACTTTAAATGATATTACCCATTTTATACATATAAATTGACATTATAGGTCATTAACGAATCACAGCCCTCCTTTAGGATTGCACATTCAGCAAGTCACCAGCAGAGGGAGTTCCCTTTGAATCCATTTTTCCATTCACTCTGTTGGTGGTGCTCATTAAACTGATCATACCTTCAGAACTAGCAGAGAGACCACTGGAAATGTGATGTACTTCTAGATTATATTGTTCCAAACAATATGTCTTACAATGAACAAAATCAAAAAGGGTAGTTGAGATGTTAATAGTCATATTTCTTACAGAGGTTGCTGTTTAGACTCACAGAGGTTGATGTTTAGACCCAGAGAGGTTGCTGTTTAGACTCACAGAGGTTGCTGTTTAGACTCACAGAGGTTGATGTTTAGACCCACAGAGGTTGCTGTTTAGACTCACAGAGGTTGATGTTTAGACTCACAGAGGTTGATGTTTAGACTCACAGAGGTTGATGTTTAGACCCAGAGAGGTTGCTGTTTAGACTCACAGAGGTTGCTGTTTAGAC